>NW_009595261.1:11920-24846 GCF_000690535.1 Cariama cristata | reverse complement strand
GGAAAGAGTTAGTATGAGAGAGAAAGTTACACAACGAATAGCTAGCAGGCTCTTTTACCGGTCGCTAAGCCGTGTCAAACCGAGGTCATGTTCTACAGAATACGGAGCGATTGGCATATTGCAGAGCTGATGATTACAGCGAGGTGATAGTTGGCACGTGTTGTGCTGTTCTGTACAGAGCTACCGGCTGTGTGCCTTCCCCTTACCCAGCATGCTGGTTCCCACAAGGACGACCTTAAAATCTGTATAATTTCAGAGATCTCTGTTGACTGATGCATTAATGGACGCAGTCATCCACATCACAAGGATAACTTTTGCTGCTGGAGTAGTTTTTGGCTTGGGTCTGGCAATAACACCAAGGTTAATAGACCAGAAATGGGACAGAGGGACACATGTATCAGAAATGGGGCAGAAATCCTGTAATCATGGAAGTCAGTACCTGTGAAACTCCTCACTATTTGGTATCGATTTTGGTCATTAATTTTATAATCTTGGTAGAACATCCAATGCAAAAGTCTGGAGTTATGAAGTTTATTGCACTTCCACACAACAGACTCAGGCTAGGCTTAAATTTGTCTTTTTTTTTTTTACCTTTTCTTTTATACTGAGCTCTAATCTTATTCTATGGATTTATTTAAACGAATTTGTGTACCAAAACCTACCTGACTTGCTGCTTCTGTAGGTGATGTGTATTCTAATATAGTCGATGTAGAAATAGCAGTTTTATATCAACATTAGACAGATGCGAGAATTAATTTTAAAAAGTCTGCAGGTCAGCTTAAATACAAATATTTAATATTCCATTGAAGCTGTTGAGAGCAGGAAGGGAACATCTGTCAAACAATTTAAGAGAAGTCATGCTAGGTTTCGCAGACATTATCGTGAAACAGATTTGCAGGAGCATACAGAAACAGATAATTTACTACTAATTGACTTTTAAAATTTATTACTCATTGACTAATTGACAGTCCTGTCTTTGAACACAAAGAAACTCTGAAGGCATTGATCCCAGCTGCATCGTTTCCTCCAAGAGGGAAGGATGCTGCCTGAAATAAAGTCCAAATTTCTTTTCTGCATGTGCCATAGAAATTGTGATCCATGGAACAGACAGCAGACTTTTAACCCGCCTTGGCTTTGTGATCATTAAATTTTTCTGTTCAAGCAAAACCAACTTTTTTTGGTAAAGGTGCATTATCTTGTTATTCATACTGACAGAGTGCCAGCATTTTACTGTCGGTGGTGAGTTGCTGTTGTATTAATAATTGCAATAATTGTACAATTGTAATAATTGTATTTTAATTCAATAGTGGGTGTACCCTGGCTATGGCCATCATGTACAGAACCGGGGATGCTTCATTGCCTGTCACTTGTCCGGCTTCTCTCTGCTCTGCCAGTGCAAGCATTACGCTGCCATAGCTGACATTGAGGGGATGCAGCACAAGTGGCACGAACTGCAGCTGGGGAGAAGTTAGCAGTGATTTGCAAAGGAGAAAACATGTCTATATTCTTCCAAAAAGAAAAGGCTGTCAAGAGAAGGCAATTTCATTTCTTTGCTGTGCTAAATCAGTAAAGCATAGCTGCCATCCTGAAGCCTAAGCCCGCTCTCTCACCTACTCGTCTGGCTCTCGGCAGCAAATCTAGGTGGCAAATTGTCCATTTCTGCAAAAGGAAGGCTGCTGTTAAACAGTAACTTTAACGTGGTGAATACTTTTCAGTAAATTATGTGCATTTACAGCATGTTTTTATTTTATATGTTCTCCGGTATCTGCAGGAACTGATGGACAGAGAGTGTTGGGCAAAAGCTATTAAGACAGTGGGCCTTCAGTCAAGGCCAGGAACGATAACCCACCTTCTGTTCAAGAGATCTGCCAGCTGACGTGAACTATTTATTTGAGCTTTTCGGCATCCTAGAAGCAGGTTTTAACCAAGTAAGAACTTGGTGTATTGCAGAAAGAAGCTGCACTACAAGGAAGAGGTTGCTGGGGTTCGGCATAATGCATTTTCCTCGGTGTGGTACCATCTGAACTTCAGGATTGAGCTTTCAGCCACATACCGCATGCCCTGTCTGCTGCTGCTCTAGGCTCAGAAATGCACAGCAGTACAGCAAAGTGACAGCAAAGTATTGTCAAAGTCTGCTAAGAAATTTCTGAAGTTATAATTTCAGTGACACGTTCGTTTAGCGGAGGTTCAACAGATGTCAGATATATGTCAAATAAAAGTAAAATTTTCAATCCAGAGGGTAGAATAAGTTTTAAGCAAAAAAAGATAAGCACGTATTTAGTAAGGGAGGAAGATGATGAATTGTGATACCTTGTGACCAAATAGGACCTCTGTTCACTTGAAAAGAAACTGGATTAGGAAACTAGATACATGAATGTATGCTAAAACTTACATATGCAGATATGTATATCATAATGATTTTTTCTATGTTTTTAGCAATACTTAATCCCTAATCTTTGAATAGTTCTGGTATTTTCAGTGCACATTATGATTTTGCTAAGGCCTCTGAGCATAAAGCTCAGTCTGCTAATGTAAGACCAAATTCTTCAGTCGTGCTTCTGAAGTGGTAGCGTGACTGGTATGGCTTGGTATGTTTTCATGTCCTACTCTTCCAGTCTTGAAGCTGCTCTTTAACTGAATCTGTCCACCCACAGAAGGACATATTTTTCATTGCACTGGCCTCCAGTGGCAACCTAAGGGCCATTTTGGTGGTGAGATGTAGTCAGTCAGCTCCTTCTTCTTGACTTCATGCCTTATACATTTAATTGGTCTTGCACAATGTTGACCGTGTCACAACCACATAAAGGACTAAGCCCTTCTGATTTTGGATTGCTTGGTAAACTGGGATCATTACCAACACTTTAATACAGTCAAGTGCATATATCTAGAAGCAAATCCTATAAGATTACTTGCTGGAAAGCTTTTACTCTGAAAAAGGATTAGGGGTCATAGCAGGCAAACAACATATTTGAACTTCCAGTGTGATGCTACGTGGAAAGACCTGGTCAGATTTATGACTTTATAATCAGACACCACCAACAGGACTGGGCTGTGATTTTCATTTCTATGTATGGCATGGATGATGCTGGCACTACAAGACCGCTTAAATTCTGATTTTCATGTCCTCTTTAAAGAATTTTGAGAAAATGGACTAGAGTGTTAGGAGGATTTTTCTGTCCTCTTGATAGGTCCATGTATCCCCTCATGACAGATGTATGGACCATGGCTATAGGCTGCTTTCCATAAAGGGGAAGAATATTTCTACTTCTCCAAATTAGCTAAATCATTTGATAAAAGAGGAAGCAGAAAGAGACAAATAATTTTCTTTCTCCAGAGCATCTGTAAGAGGTAGGATTTTATTTCTGGCATTTTTTTCTGCCCAGCTGTAAATGTTGCTACTATTTCTGTAGAGAGGTGCATTCTTTTGCACAGGATGGTTGGTTCAAGCTGCCTCCAAGCCAAAAGAGAGATTTTCCACTGGCTCTCTCTCACAGGGGCAGGACCGTACTCAGGCTGTTTGCAATTTCCAGTCCTCACACAGAGAACTGCAATGAACAGTGACAAATGTAAGTTCCCCTGCCCATTCCTTAGCTTACTGTGCAGTCTGATAATGACCACTTGCTTGGAAAAAACCCCGTGTATTCTAGCACAGGAGGAAAATTGGCCACTCTTATGTTTGCATACACACCATGCAGGTAAGTATTTGGCACGGGCATTGCCCAATGCAACCCTGATGCTCGCTGCTGCTCTTCCTTCAGCAGTTCTACCCAGGGCACGTAATGGGGCCGTGTTTGCTTGCCTGTGGGGCATTCCTCATTTCTTTTCTTGAACCTTCTAGTTTGGGACAATTTTCTCATTTCATCAAAGCTGCTTATACTTAAATAGAAATCCTGAAAAGCGGTCCTCAACTTCTTGAAAATCAGGACTATAAAAAAACAATCTCATGGATTTGGCACTGGGTAGACAGATGAGTTCATTTTATTCTTAAGCCCATGGTAGGAGTTTCCTCATAGGCTACAGTGTTAGGTTATCACAAGAGGTGCAGGACCTGACCTTAGTTAGTAAACTAAGTTACTACTTAAAGAATATGCATCAAAGTTAATTTTTCCTTGCGTTTAGCGCAGTTGGGTAAGCACAATGTTGACTGCTCAAAATATACAAAAATATAGAAAATAGGGTAACAGGTGTTTAAGTATCATCCTTAACTAAGCCAAACTGTGTTTATCCTACTGCTGTAGAATTCTCAGTCTAAGGGGAAAACAATTTCCTGTTAATTACTTTATGTTCAGAAAAAGAGCCAAACATTTCCTGATTCCACGTTGAGTTCAGCCTATGAGAAGAAGGAGCCCAACATTACTGAGATTTTTCTATCTTTGTTTAGCTATCTGATGAGACAGCCTGTTTTCTCAAAGTGCAGAGTGCCAGCGCTCTCCTCGAAAGTGATGGTACTATGAGTATCTTGCAGTTCTGGAAAGTGGTGGTGTTGGTTTTTTAAGATCCAAAGACTGACAGGAGCAAGTTATTGACCCTGCCTCAGATTAGAAATGACATATGTGGGAGTTAATATTGTGCTAAATTTGGGATGAAGTAGGGGATTCAAGGCTAGAACTAGAAAATGTGATGTTCTTAAGCATGCACACTTGCATATATAGCAGGCATGGTCTCATCAAGAAACACCGCTTTCCGATGGGCAGAATGGTGAAAATGGTCTCTGTGAGGAGCTGTGGTAAGGGAAGCTGTTGGATCATCAGGCACTCCCAGAGCGAGGCCGCGCAAGAGGAAGCGTAGTAGGGTCTGCAAGAGCAGGAGGCTAAAGACCATTCCAAATTCTTATGCTTGAAAGCTTCCAGAAGCAAATGTGGATCGAGACCAAGATGTGGGCAGAGATTGCCTATCTGACCATGCCTGCTGGCCTACTTATTTATATCCCTGGATATATAATTAAGTGCCTATATGGAAGACTTCAGTCTAAAAGAATAACTGATCCAGATCTAGCATGAGTCTCATTTCTATGTGTTGCTAATAGAAAAATTATGGCCGCTATTGAATAGCATTGATTGTTGACATTTTTGCTTCACAATGTACTTTGCTTTAGCCTTCATTTCTATGGCGTCTTTCATTCAAAGAACTCCAAGTACTTCACAAATGCTAATTTAACCTCCCGACTTCACTGTGAGGAAGGTAAGTATTACTACCCCCAGGGACTGCCTTCTCTTTATGTCGAGGAAGTGCTTACTGCATTGCTGGCACTGCCAGAGACCTTCTATAATAAGCTGTTTGCGGCGCTAGAGACCTAAGGAGCAAAACCAATCAAGGGCTATTTTTGTTCAATGTGAAACAATTCTGCTAGCAAATCTCTAGGCAGTAAGTTTAAAAATGGGCAGGAAAATGCAGCTGAATGAAAAAAAAAAATTAAAAAAATTTTAAAAATTAAAACCACAGTAAGGACGTCATATAGAAAATATGTATATCGTGTTACACTCCGTTTATATTTTGGTGTACAAACAGTATTAATAAGCACATGGATGCATATATATGTGGCTTTCAGCTGTGTAAGTTACAGTTAGTACGTCTTAACTGCTGCACTTAACAGTGGAGAATATGGAAGTTTATCCTTTTGCATCTTTTTTGCGTTTACAGTGTCAGACTTGGCAGATCAGGGCAGAACACTCAGTATTTGTGGGTGTTTCATCTTGATGAGTTTGAGTGGGACTGTAGAGGGAGGCTAACCCACTGCATAATGCTAACATATATATATTTATATATCTTTTCAATAACTAATGGTATGCATTTGTCTCTTTAGTACGCATTCATAGGAATAAACAACCTTTTCTGAATAACATGCAGGATTAGACACTGCTTTTTACTTACACTGAATTTCACCAGAATTATAAAGCTCTTTGATAACTACTAATGAAAAAGACAGAACATGCATACCATGCCTTTAAACTTGGAATGTATGCATTTTATGTACATTAATAGTAGTATCATCCTTAAATTAATTTTTCGATAGGGATGAACTGGTCTTTCTCACAGCTGACATCGGAGAGTTCACCAAATCCATCAGGAAAGTTTGATATCCAGAATGCTTGATAGTCATTCTGATCTCCAATAATGACTTTGGAATAGATGTAATGAAGTGGAATAACTCATTTGGATTGCATCTTGTCAACATCATTATTAATTCAAACAACCCATTTTTGAAGGTTAAAAGTAGCTGTCGATGATGTGCATTGGCAAGAACCGAGCGGAATAGCGGGGCTGGATTTCCAGTCTGCTTCTGCCTTTTCATGCCCCTCCCGCCCCATAAAGGATCTGGAAACCTACCAGGATCATCCCACAAGTATTTCTAGTGGCATAAAAACAATATATGGATGGCATACTGTCTCTTTCCAGCCCTTCAGTGGGAAAGATGGCTGATCTCAACCACGAATGACAGCAATGGAGACGCTGTAGCCCTTCATTGTGGTTTTTCTAACCTATATCACGCACCAAAGAGAATTTTAGTGGTCACTGCAATGTGTCAAATAGACCATAGCTCAGCTGTATTGATGAAGCTAGGCCTAAATTGTGTGGAAAGCCTTTATTTAAAATGCCAGAGCAGTTTGTAGAGTTAACTCAAACTGTTGGAGATTACCATAGCATTTAGACTGTTCAGATGACACGATATGCCCCTGCATGCTCTGATTTTTAGTGTGTTGGTTCTTCACTGCACTCAGACGTCCTTGAAATGTTACTGAACTGCCTCAAAAAAGTCTGAAGTAAGAAAAACAAGTTTGCTCCTGTATCACTGACTCACCAACTGGAAAAAAACAAAACCAGAACTCATCAAGCTTTCTTTTCTATTGTGCACCGGCAGCAAAAGATCATGAGGTAACACCTCTTTACCCAAATAAATCAAGACGCAGGCAGCCTTGCCCATGCATCCCTTGCACACTTAAAATTCTCTGCACCAGTTACCTTGGAGGGTTAATGTCTGATTGCCTTGTTTTACAATTCAGCCCTGCTCTGGCCCAGTATTCCTGTAGAAAGTTTTCATGTAGATGCTTTATGAGAGCACAGAATGTAAGAGGAGGGTATATAAAAGTATGAAATGTTAAAATTTGACAGATTTTCTGTATGTATTTGATGCAGATGTAGAAGAAGAACCTGGGTCTTACAGGCTTCATTCACAATCAATGTTCTGAATGACAGTAAGTGTAAGACCTTGTACAAAGGCTCTGTAAGAATGACGTGATTCTTCTGAGACAGAGCGGGGTTAAGGAAGACAGAAGTCTTCATGAAAATCAAGCACATTCTCTTGATGATGCAAAGTCCCCCACAAATGCAGGAATCCCAAGAATCCAGATACAATAATGTTTTTTTTATTACAGTTTTGTCATTCGCATTGCTGTAGAGATTTATCAAAACTTTCAGAAATTTCTCTGTTCACGGGTCTGGAAGTTGGGTTTAATTATAACCTTTGCTATCAATCCTGACACACGAACCTATAAACAAATACAAATTCTCTCTGAAACTCACTGAGCCATCTTTAAGTTTTGCACTGAAGTTTGTTGATTTTCAACAATTGGATGAGGTGGATTCTTCAGGATTGTTCAGCACTGTGAGTCCATAAACTTGGTTCTGGCTCATGTTCAATCCACAGCGACAAGAAACTTCTTTTGGTATTTTAGGGGAAAATTATATAGCTGAGATACCTGTTCAAGTGCATAGGCATCTTCAGGTTGTGGGGGTTTTTTAGAGCAAGGATAACTGTGTGTTTCTTCTCGATGTAACGTACATAGCAGATAAAGAATTATATAATATTTCTGAGTGGCTTTGGATATATTCCAGCTTGGGTCATTATATTTCTGCTCTCACAAACTGACAATATTAATTACAAAAATTCACAGCAAAGAAAATAAAATAAGATGTTCTTAAAACCATAATAAAAACTGTAGTGACCCTGCTTCAATCACCCACTTGAGGGACAAGTAGAAAAGCAGCTACTTAACATTTAATGATCTAAAAAAGATAAATTGAGTCATACTTAGCTTGAAATCAGTTGAGGATACTTTGGGGATAGTTTCTTGAGAAGAGATTAACTAAACAAGGGACACTTTCATGTTGCTTTTTACAGTACCTAATGTACGTATTGTCTTGAAAAGAGTAAACAATGTGACATTTTCTTAGACAAATAATCACTGGGGAAAAAAAAAAGCTAAACACTTGTAACTGGGGAAACACGAGATCATTGCAGAAACACTGCTCTCCAGTTCTCACTCAGAAAGGTGATGTCCTTGTCTTTGGCTGTTCCTGTATTCTATAACCTTCTTCAAAGTTACGTGTGGCTTTAGCTGTCATTTATACTCCTGTCATCATTACAACAGAGTACATTGCCCTGGCAGTACCACAAGTTTGAAGAGATGGAGATCTAGCTCTAGAAATACAATGCATTTTTTGAAATGTGGACATCTATCTGAGCTATTTGTCTGCTTTCTAGCCAAGAAGTGGCAATTCTGAGGTACAATCCATCTTACCATAAAATAGCTGTCTTCATAAAGAGCAGATGAATCCCGCGTGTTTCTCTCCCTTGGCAGTAAAGGAAAGCCAGGTAACGAGCTCACACACAAATACCCATGGTGTGGGCATCTAAAGTGACCCAAGATGAATCTTAGTCCCGGCTTCACCAATTTAATTTAAAATCTGTGGCCTTTACTTCCCTGTTAACATTGCTGTTATCCCTGAATGAATGATGTGAAGCAGAGATGATGGGATAGGACACTTGACAAGTATGAGCTCTGGAAAGCACAATACATACTGGAACCTCTCCAGTCTCTTTGTATGCTTCTGCCAGGGATTTCAGGAGTGACACCAATTTCTTATAGCTGACAATTTCAGAGGCTGCCGAAGTGCAGGATGAACACCTGGTCTTCAGCAATAACAAAGGCTCCAGGCTGTATCAAAGGTCACAAAACCTGAGACCTGCTGAGCTGCTGAAAATACTTCAGATCATCCTTCCTTGCAGTTCTCTTTTAAAAAGAAAAGAGACTTTAGAGGGGGTGAAATTAGAGTCCTCCACAAATCCTGAGTAAATGGGCTTTAACGTTCTTCCTTGAAACTGAGTGGGAGCGGTGGGGAAAAAGAAGGGAAAGGAAATTCCCTCTGTTTCATGGAGGCAGATGGAGGAGGAACGGGACATCTGCTCCTCCAGTGGGCTGCAGGAGTGGCTGCTTCCCTGGAAGAGAGCATCAGGAGGGTTTCTGACCTATTTGTGCCATGTCCTTTTATCTCCTGCTACTTACCCGACCCAGTAATACTAGAGCAGAGAAAGTTACTGTGATTTACTCAGCTGTCTGCATACCTGTCTCAGGGACTTCCCTCTCACCCTGCTCAGGCAGCCCACAGGCTAATCCCCACCCTGTCCATGCAGCTGTGTAGGATGGGTAAAAGGGTTTTACCTTAATATTACCGTCCCATTCCCTCAGCAAGTCGACTTCGATATGGCAGATTTTAGTGGAAATACAACACTAAGATCTTTGTCCAGTGTAAATCAGAGTTATTTTGTCTCAGCAGAAGAAACTGTCTGCAAAATTTGGAGAAGATGCTCTATACTGTTGTACCCAGTTTGGTGACACTTGCACCCAGTTGTAGCTCTGGTGCCTTTTAGCTAGCGGGATTGTCAGAAGAAAATGTAGTGAGAGACTCTGCGTGTGTGTGTGCGGGTGCACAAGTGGGCAAAGAAGCACACGTACCGCGATGGAGATTTTAGAGATCATGATCACATAAAACAACAAGGCACCACAATGCATGGGAAGTCTATGAAGATGTGTACACGCAGTAGTCCTCGGTGCTTTTTCTAAGCTCATATAAACTTGGGAAAAAATATTTCCTGAAGGAGACTAGAATTTAATTTCCTTATATGTAAGCATCAGAGAAGCAAGTGGTAGGAAAGCTGCAGGTCACCGCGAGTATCTACTGAAAGTCCCTCGCGGTGGAAGGTGAATGCTGACTATGCAAGTGGTAGGAAAGCTGCAGGTCACCGCGTGTATCTACTGAAAGTCCCTCGCGGTGGAAAGTGAATGCTGACTATAGGACTGCAAAGGGAATAAGTTATTCTTTGATGTGAATAAAAATTTTAGAATTTGAATCCAACAGAGCACCCTGAACATGTTTAGATTTGCCTTCCCCAATTTTTGAACTTGCTTAGAAGTGGCAGACACAGATCATCACAACATACATGGCTCCAACACTCTTGCAACAAATAGCGTAATCTTGCAGAACTGAAAATAGTCTTCATTTCATTTAATGTTTCTCTCTACGATTCGGTACCTTCTGTGACTTCAAGATGCGTTTGATTGCTGAGAAATATACATCTACTGTATTTAGTTCGTCGGTTTAAAAAAGCAATGCTTTCACTGCCAGGATGTAAACTTTAATAAATGTTATTCTACCTTCTGACAATTTTTTTTTGGTATACTAACAGGTGACCAATAAGGTGCATATTTCATTCCAGATTACCCTGTCATGTTTCTGTAATAAAACAAACTGGTATTTGATCACCAGCTAGCCAATATTCTTGCTACAGGTTTTGAAGTCACAGCTAGACATAATGCTAATTCTACTATCAAAAAACAATCATGGAACAATTCACCACTCTAAACCTTTAATTCAGTCCAATTTGTGCACACATGGGAGATGCTAATTTTTTTTTCCTTTTTTTTTTAATTAAAAATCTGTAAGACCAAGGATCAGAGTTAAATACGACATTGATTTGATATGCTTGCTTTCTGGCTCAGTTGCGATGGCAGTGCTCAGAGCATGCCAAGCAATGCTTGCTGAACATGATTTACATAGTTATTCTTCTTGATTTTTTTCTCTAAAATCCAACTGATTCTGTCATTGGTGGGATCAAATATCAAAAATGTAAATCAGTGCAGTTGTTGAGATAAGGGTATATATATTTAAAGAGTTATTAAAATAAACTATAATTTGATTCAGTGGGTTAGCAGTCAGTAAAGGCTAAGTCCTGTTTGCCTTACTTAGGCGAGTTACTACACTGCAACGAGATTAGTCACCTAACATAAGTAGGAGTTGCTTCTGTAACAAATCTGCAAACACACACACAAAAATGGAGTTAATCCTGAAATACCATTTTTAGCTTGCTCTCATTGTGTCTCTTTAATATCATAGAGGTTTCCTAGTAGTGACAGTTTTAACCTTGGCTTTCTTGCTTTTTGAGAGATGAAGTCAGCCCTTCGTCTGAATGGTTTTTTCATAGTTTAATACCCTCATCTGTTTTACTTGAAAGCTAGGCTAAAAAAATGAGTAATAAATTTGATGAGAGCTGGTTAAAGAAAGCATTGCATTGAATCTGGATCACTCCCAGCTGTCTTAATTGAACGAAGGGAAAGTTTCCAAATACACCTTCTATATTGGCTGACTGCCTTAAAAGTTCTCTGAAGCTAGAAGAAAAAGTCCTTCCTCTCCAAATTAAAACACATACTGTAAAAAAAAAAAAAAACAAACTATTAAAATCTGTTGTATGAAGTTAGATCAGAAATAATATAAAACAAATTATTTCATTACAAATTGGCATCAGAATAAGTTATTATGTACCTGTTTTGGTGTCAGAATAGATGACAGAGTTCTAGTTTTTGTAATTGTGTAATTTTACATATGGATAAACGCCCCTGACTTTTAAAAGCAAAATGTCCCATTCTTATTTGGGTAGATGTAGATCAGTAAAAGCACCAGCACGATTTCCAATTGCGATTTGGATGTCGGTCTGCAAGGTCTGGCCCCAAACTGAAACGGGGGCAGCTGATACCTGGAAGTAGTTGAAGAGGGCTGGCTGGTGGTATCAAAAGAATCGACTGGAGCTTGGATTATTTTACCATCTAGAGAGAATATAAACCCAAAACATGGTGTTTCATCAAGCCACATCGTCCCATCGATATATTACCCCGTGGTCTGTCGTGGCCACAGGTCTGCGTAGCCTGGTTTTCCAGCAGCAGCTGAAGGGCAATGAGGTAGGTAAGTTGATGACTACCAGTGAAAAAAATTCCAGCCTTTTTATATTGGTGCTTTCTGACAGTTGGATGGGGCTTCTGCACCCCTAAACTGCCAGGGAACTCCCACTGGTGATGGGAAGGGCCCGTGGGAGAGGCAAAATGAAGCTCGTGGTAGCAAAGCCTTACAAGGACTTTTCCTGGGGTGGAGGAACAGCAGTGCAGCGGTTGCTAGCAGTTGTTAGCATCCCTCCACCATGTCTATTTTGAAACACAATATTCATGCATCAGTTAGCAAAAATCCCTTTAAAATCAGCACGTTCTGGTTTTGCCTGGTATGGCACTCCTGGGGTGGGATGTCAAGGACCTGACGGAGATTGCTCTGTACCGCTGGGGAGGCAGCGCTTGTGTGATTGGAAGCAGCGGTTGGTATGTTGTGTGTAACGGCTGTACTCCCACCCTGAGACCAAAGGGTTTTCCATATGAGAAGTATACCAGCTTCTCAGGAGCAGCAGAAACATGTGATTTTCATAGTAAATAAGCCTGGGCAGAGGAAGGCAGCGCAAAAAGAACATATTTAAAACAAAGGGGAGTTACTGATTATTATCCGTATATGATATTTCAGCCTGCTCACAACAGCAATCCAGTTTACCTTCTCTATATGTAATTCACTAAACTCGTCATTTAAATTGCAAGTTCATGGGTGCTGCTATTTGCCATTGGGTGCATGGCATTTACAGCCAAATTACTCTAAAAAATTAGTAGACACAGAATTTAGAATGCACAGACATGTAATAAAAGAACGTTGATGTTTTTGAAGAGCTATTCAGCCTCTTAAGAGTTAGGGAGTGCCAAAATGAGGAGAGTAACTTGAACGTAGCTGACTTGTGAGTATAGTTAATAATACCGTACCTAATGACGCAGGCCCACCCTTTT
>NW_009595261.1:325-11889 GCF_000690535.1 Cariama cristata | reverse complement strand
ATTCCTGCCTCATTTTGTCTGGAGGATGGACAGACCTCACTGAGGAGCAAGTTCATCAAATATTTCACTTTCAGTAAGCTCAAGCCTTACTTACATGTTATTAACACAATTATTCAAATCCTCTATTGAATTATTAATCTCCTCGTGAGATTTACTATCTCTTTGCAATATTATCACTGTTTACCAACATTAATTAATGTATCCCTACAGCTCTGTTTTGACATTACTCTTGCCTTAATTTTATGCCCAGGGACCTGAGGCAGAGAGACCTGAAGAACAGATGTTAAACCCAGAATTATCAAGTATTGTCTAAATTTGTGTGCCCAACTTTAGAAGACCAGAGCCTGATTTTTTCCATATGTTCAAATCATAACTAGCAATTCTTAAGTGCAGCTGTGAATGTTCAGCCCTTTTCTAATTTAGACCCAGATGCCTCCCATTGGGCCACAAGAAAATGGAAAATGACAGAGGCAACGATAGCATCAATCTCCCCAGGGCAGCATTCAATTGCCTGCAGTCCCCTGCCTCATTCGCGGCGCATTTTATAACTTCTGGAGCTAGCGAAGCCGGACTCACACTGACAACAGCTAGGCCAGCTACATGACCCTGAAATCCTCTTTAATTATATGATTGCATATGATTTTTTTCCCAGTTATTTCTGCTTATTGAATGCAGAGAAAGAACGGTCTTCAGAAAAATACCATAGTGCAAATAGACCAAGTTGCACATGAATCTTCATCTTAGCATTTCCCAATTATTGAGAGCCTGATTTTGCAAACTCTGCTCTTTTTTATTGCATGCTACCTCAACCTTTTCTAGTACATCAATGCACTAACATCCTGGGGGCATCTCCATGCAAAATATTGAAATTATTTCTTAATAAAAGGTCTTTTTCTTTCTTTTTTTTTTTTTTTTTCAGTGTTATGCTCTGGAGAGGAACAGTCTTGTGGTGAAAGCCTAAGGCAAGGAAATAAGAAATTTAGTTCCAGAATTGGTTCTGCCACAGACTTTTTCAGTGACCTTGGGCACTCCTTATCCTTGCTGTCATTCCCTTTCATCATCTTGAGGTTGGGACTAGCACAAGGTCTGCTTCAGGGCAGTTTTGTGGAACTCGACTTATTATGCTTGGTAGAGGGTCCGATTCTCAGGTGGAATGTGCTATGAAAGTGTAAAGCAGAACACAACAGCGTGCTGCAACAGGAGTGTCAAACACAAAGTGGTGTTATGAAGTACTAATAATGGTATAATCGTATTAGGAGATAAGCCTTTATAAATTGTTTACCTGCTGTGCAAGATATCTTTGTTCATACCACTATTTCTCCTTACCCTGACGGTGACGATTAGGCCCCAAGGCTCTGACGGTTAGTATCAAATGTACATCATCGCCACCTGACCTCCGAGCTGTGTTTACCCAGCACATCAAGTAAATACATATGGCTTGCCTTTAACTGGGATGACTCGGAGTCCAAACAGAATTTCACTGTAGTTTTATATATTTCATACCTTGCCTCTGGCAAATTCTTTACCTTTTCCATTTGCTGCTATAGGCTTAACTTCGTCAGATTTATAGGACTCTTGGCTACACGAGCCTGGCCCCACATATTCCATTGTTCTAGGAGACTCAAACTTTAGTTGATAAATGTAGCTATGTGATTGTGACCCGAGAGACTTTTGTAAGGACATTCAACTGGCTTTCCAAGTATGGTTAAGCAGTGCAAAATACCAATAAAGAATATTTAAACAAGATTGAGAACAAGCTAAAGCATTTCAGAATTGTCCTTGGGAATTACTATCAAATATGAATATTTCTAATGGGGCTTTACCCGGGATGCGTGGCCATGGCATATGCCATGCTCTCCATGATCTATAACAGATCTGTAACACTCCTGGTCTGCAGAGGACAAGGACTGGCAACATGGTAATGATGAGGACTGGGCTATCATACACAATGATCTGAACTATCTGGTCAACCGCAGCAAAATACTTTTTAATATAGCCCAAAGCAGTCTTATACATCTGGGAACAATGTACTCAAACCGTGTCTGTAGAAGGGAGATGTGTCCAGGAGAGGATGTAAGGACCACAGCAGACAAGCAGCTCGCCGTGAGAACCCAGTACCACACAGGATGCGCCTGGATAGGATTGCAACCGGCAGAAGTGTGGGAAGATAATGCTGGAGGTGGAGCTGGTGGGATGGATACTGAAACACCACGCAGAGTCCTTTGTACACATCTTTAGAAGGTAAGGGAGAATGAAAAAAAGTGCAGGCAAAGGACACAGAAATGAGATAATTTCTGGCAAAGTGCTAGAAATTGCAGTCGTTACTTGGGTTGAAGGTGTTAGAATTTTAAAAAGAGATTAAATTACAGTGAATCAGCATCTTTGTGGAGAAAACATGATAGGTGGGATATGCGCCTTCAAATTGGGAAGGAAAGCTATAAAAAATCAGTGCTTGGAATTTTAAACTGGGCAAACTTAATAGGATAAAAGATAGGATTTTTTTAGTGGGATGGTAACTAATCATGGGAACGTGCCACCGCCAAGGATAGAGGTGGATTTTCTGTCCCTTTGGATTCACAGCTTGGATGCCATCTGGAGGATAGGCAGTAGTCCAACGCAGCATCGATATCAATGATACACAGGACGATCTAATGATCCCTTTTGGCCTGATACTCAAGGAACTGAAGTTCACAGGAGTTCTGCTATTGACTTTAACGAAGGCAGGATTTCATCTTCTGTTCCCACGGCTTTAATAATGGAAAAGGTATTAATTACCTCTGCTCAAATGAATGGAGGCAGAGTGATGTGCAACACTGTGGAGCAAAGCTGCCAACAGAAAGCAGCAACGATGCAAATTGAAACCAACCTCCTTTTTTTTTTTTTAGTAATATTTTCTGCATTTCAGCTGCATAGTCTCTAGAAGCACATCTGTGTGGTCAGTTCTAATTATAGAACATTTCTGGGACATAACCCCGCGTACAGCAGGAACCAGGGCTGCAGCACAGCCTTTGGAAAGGAGCAGATAAGAGGGGAGATCCTAGCAATCCAGATTTCACCAAAAGAATGGATGCAATTTTGGTAATTGAAGGCGAGCAAAGTTGTCAAAGATGGGGCAAATTGAAGGTCATCGGTGTTCTCGGTGAAGGGAAGCAGGATTAACAGCAGTGGATGATTCTGGGCTTTAGAGATGACTGCATCTCTGTCAATGAGCCAAGAGAAAAGATAGATTCTTCTGCTTCGGTGGGGTTGACTATTGCCTCAACTTCAGAAACTGGCTGTATTTAGATGCCTTGCCAGAAGTGAGGCTGCTGGCTATGTACTAGTTTCTTTTAATAAAGACATGATCAAATATTACAAATCCGCAAATGTTTCTTCCCTTTCTGTCTTTGCAGCACACCCTGCACGTAAAAGGCTGATCAGTTATTTAACCTCTTCCGTGTTAAGAAAAGCTAGAGTATTTTCTATCATAAAAAATATTCTAGGTTTAAAGGTCAAGTACAGCAAATGTTCTGCAGATACTGAATGCATACTTTTGATTTTCCTGGTTTCATTTAGATCTGCATTTTGAGGCACCGGATCATGAAATGCAAGAGGTCCCTGTAAGGTATGAACATGATCCAATAAAATAAGGACATATATCCAAGATGAATGCGCACCTACAGGCAAAGCCACAAATGCACAATTGATTAGAAAGTTCGTGAAATATCCCCCAAACATCAAAAATTTCAAATATTTTTGATAGTGAGTATGTCCTGTGAAGCCATCAGAACAGTCAAACAATAATGATTAATTTGGTGCTTTATCTCTTTGAAAATACCAGTTCCTCCTGTGAGTACGGAAAGAAAAAAAACGCATAAATGAGTAGGTTCCAGGTTATCAACCCTCCCTGGTATATGCCTTTCTCATTCAGAAAGCCCTTAAATTCCAAATTGCATTTGTAACAACCTCATCCTGGAACTAAGATTGGGTGAACACCCCTCTGCCCTAGCCACCCAAATACAGACCTTGGTCTTCTTGGTCTGTCTCAGGAGGCAGAAGCCTTTAGGACCCGATCTACAGCGTCTTCGTTTGGCCTCGACTCGGGGGTGACCAATGCTGGGGTCTGTCTGGTGCAGCTGAGCACAGAGAGAGCTTAAGAAGACAAGACAATCAACTTAAATCACTGCACTGAGGTGATGTGAAAAACTCTCCTGCATCCTTTTATGGGTCTGTTGTGTGAAAAACATCAAAAGAAGGGTAGGTTGCATTAAGAGCAATATTGTGAAAGAGCCGACGGATGTTACACCATTGTGTGATTTACTGGGAGTCTCTGCTGGGGCTACAGGTCCCAGACTGGGACATCCTCATGCAAAAGAGACAAATTATAAAGTCCTTATAAACAGCTAGGCTAAAGAGTTTGTCGTCTAATCACAGGAATGTACATGGCAGGCCATAAATCCAGAAAAGAAATTCTAGGACGTATACTGCAAGGATTTAGGACCTGTTTATGCTATAGTGACCAGCCTAATAAAAAAAATGCTATGAATATGCTGAGATCCAAATGGGAAGGAAGACAACACAACATTCACATACTTGCATTCACTTTCACATGTTTAACGTGCATAAAATTGCTGTGTTTTTTCAAGATAATTAGACCCAGGACGTATGAATTCTGCATTGCTCTTTCTGACATGACCTATGATCTGAGTGATTCACTTAGTCTCGGTGCTTCTTCATCTCCTTGTCCAAAACCAAAAAAGGTTTTCCTTCCTGTTGAAATAAATGCACTTGTAAGTGCCAAGTATCACAATCTTGTTGTCTGAAGAAGACTAAATGCATCATTTCATGTGTCCGTTGCTGAGGCTGGCTGCAACGTTTACTACCCTTAAAGTAATTGCAGTTGTAAAGCTTAAAATGTTATTTCTCTGTCTATGTATTGATCAGTTTGATTTTCCAAAGGCAGAGACCTGTTCAAGGCTTCTATACGCCATGCTCAAACCACAAACAATGCCAGTTGTGCCATACCAACACGGTCAGTTCAGTGAAAATATCTGTATTTCTAAAGTTCATTGTACCTTGTTTTCCCCTCTTCTGTTTTCGCCTTCTCTGTCAGGCAGGAGGAGAATGACAGCGTGTCAGAGAGGTCTGCCTGCTCCAGCCTTACCTCTGCCTCCGGCCTAAATTGGAAAATAAGAAGATAATTGAATAAAAGACCTCTTAAGAAATTGGTATGATTATTAGACTATTAGGGGATAGTTTTACTATCACTGACCAAATTCAGACACTCTCAACAGGGCCACATCCAATCCTATTTCCTTTACTTTCGATATTACAAAAACCATCAAATTTCTTTATAACTGCTGCTGTAATATCACACCTACTCACCTTGAGAAGAAAAGGTCCTGGTACTACAATGTTTTTGTCATTTGACAGCTTCATCATATTAAACTCTCTCTTTCAGTCATCCCGCACCCACTCTTGGTGTATTCACAGTTGGATTTCTTTTCTCTTTAAGATTCTTGTATATTGTGTGTATCGGGGATATACATGCTTTTTTTTTTCCTTACTTCCCAGCTACATTTATTGCTTTCTATTATATATATCTCTTGGTTCTTACAGATGCTGGAATACTTGGAAGCAATACGTCTTTCTAAGTATTGTCATTTTCTAAAATCCAGCAAAGTAATCTATGGCCTATTGGCAAAGTAAACATCACAAATAGTCAGGGGCTTTAAAATTCTGAGCCTCCAAACCTCTGATTAGTAAAATTCTGGCTCATGGGTAGTCTACAGCAATGTTATTATCAATGTGAAACAGCTGATCTCAGTCAAAATACAGGAATGCATCTCCCATCCCCTTTCCCTGGCTCACACGGACAACATGCAGATGCACAACACCTTCTTCACTCGAGTATTGCATCAGAAACCTCACCAATGTTGTCCAGAGATGCATTGCATGAGTAAACATCAGATGATTGAGACTATAGATATGGATCTGTAGAAAAATTTTGAGTCATTTGGCTATTCAAATAGTCAGCTGAAATATCCTTCTTCTTTTAAATTCAGTAGAAGTTCCCACAACCTAAACTGACTAACCGGCATTGCAGCCGTTAATTATGTCAGTAGAAATTATTGGCACAATATTATGAGCAATCGGAGGAAATTGTGAGTTCTGTTTTATAGAGAGACCGCACCAGCTGGTCGCTTGTTGTCAGTAGCTCTGAAAAGATTGCAATACAGTCAGTGGGATTCAGCTCCGTGTCAACACACCTGAATTTAGTGGCCCACACACAGACACCTAGAGCGTTTTGAACATCCCTTGGGTGTCTTGCTGGGCTACCAGCTCCTGTCGCAGAAGGGTTTGGATCTCGTGCAGGTCCCGCTGTCGCAAGTGGCAGCTCTGTGTGGATGCGTGAGATACAGAAGGGCATCTCAAATGGCACAAGGTGCCTGTGCGTGGATGCTGCATCCCACTCATGCCCTCTCGGTGGTGGTGGGAGTTTGGATGCTTGGCCCACATGTAGACCTGGAGATGCAGACATCTACGTGCAGGTGTTTGCATCCTTCCTTGTGTGTCATCTAGGAGAGAGACTCATTTCAAGAGGCTGTTTAGGCATACCCAGGGTTGGTCCTAGCCTTGGTGTGCCCTAAATTTCTCTCATCCCAATTTCTTTGGGATGACTCACAGCTGTCGACAAATGCAGATACAGAGAGTAGGACTGAACCAAGAGGGAGGAGAGAGGAGACAGAGACCTCTGCCTCAGGACGGGGAAGCTCTCCAGGCAGCGCTGTGTCTGTGCACAGCCCCTTACCCCCGCAGAGGAGCTGCCGCTGGGGAGGGAGTCGATGGGCACCGCTGCCAACATTGCTCGCCCACAGATGGACACACAGACCTGCTGCAGTATGGCCAGGGATGAACGATGTTGCCAAGTCCTCTGCTTAGCCACTCGGTAGTTTTTAAACCTGAGAATCGCCTTTGCAAAACCATGGGTATGGCCAGACAGCATCCTCCAAAACAACACAACGACCCCCAGCCATGGCACTGACTGCTGCCCGGCCCTGGGGATGCGTGGGAGGAGGATGGGGATGATGCAGTAACTGCGGTCTGTAAGGAAGGCATCATTCCTGTAGAAAAACAGATGCTGCATCTTCTCCAGCACCATGTTTCCTTTTCTCTAGTAAAGTTTCCTAACTCCACACCCCAAATGAACATACTGCGCTTTGGCTACAAAGGCCAATCTGAAAAGCATTTAGTACCTCCAGAAGCTCCTAACAGCCCTTAGGAGCTCACCAGCATCATCCAACAACTGGCAGAGAAGTGACACACGAATACCCAGAGATACATTCACAGATGCATTGTATATCAGCGTAGCTGCTGCTCTCATTAAAACACATCTGCGTGTTTCCCTTCCTAGAAGGATCCCGGGCTGTGTGAGCCAGGCTCCGGCCGTAGATGGCACCAAAGCCCCGGGAGCGGAGCGGTCCCCCGGCGGGGGCTGCATCCCGGGGGCTGCATCCCGGGGGCTGCCCCAGCAAACCGGCTCTTTGCCATGGCATGCTAGGAACCTCACAACTTCTTCCTCCAAGACACGATTCTCTATATCCCCCTAAAATCAAATAGTCTTTCTGAGCTTCATAATTATTTTTTCCCTGTTTAATTCCACACACACATCCCATCTTTATTTTTTTTTTTTAATACAGCAGCACAAAAAAAGCCCTACCGTGGTCATGGATGTGGTATGTTGGCACTTTGAAAGAGCACGGGAGGGGAGCGTTGCTGCTCTGAAGCCCTGTCAGTCGAGTAGGCTGTTGTACAGGGTTGTATGCCATGAAGCCTAGTTTTTGCTGTTGCAAGCAACCAGGTAAAGTAATCCCATTCATAAATTGATGAAGCTCTATCTTAAAATCTAATTACTGTTTTTTATTCCCACAACAGTTATTGGGATGGTGTTTTCCTCCTGTCTCTCCGAAGCTTAGAAATGTTTTAATTTCCAGCCTAGATTGATTTGTGGACATACCCTTTTTCCTTCCTGTCCCAATATACATTGTTTTAGCTTAAATAGCTCTTCTCCCCACCTGCTATTATTTCCTGCTCCACAGAGCTTCCCCTCAGGCCCCTTAGCCTGTGTGACTGACTCCCAGCCTCATGGTCACAGATTTGGGAGGAAGACATGTGCTCCTTTAGCCTTCACCTCCCTACCCTGAAGATACGCCCCGAGCTTTTCCCTCCTTGGCTCCCAACAAAATACCCAGCTGCCGTTGGGACTACAGCATCGCAGCCCGGGCAAAGGGCTTATAAAGATGTCAGCTTGCTGAGGGCCATCCGGAGGGCATGAGCTGGGTGAGGTTAGGGGGAAGATGAGTAAGGAGTAAACAGGGAAGGAAAGAAGTGAGGGAATGGGATGTCTGGAGAAGGGGCGATGGGGTTGGGCAATGGTGCAGATGGCTTGGGGCAGACGGCGTCTCTCGGCTAGCTTTGGGGGCTTCTGCCACTGCCTGTGTATAGGAGCATAGCAGGGAGGCTGGAAAACAGGCATTGTGGACAACACGTGAGGTCAAGGCCTCTCTCAATTCACTTCACGCTATTATCTGTTGTCCTGGAATTTGGCCATTAGGGTCATCAATCTCGTCCAGCTCGCTAGCTGGCTGCCCCCCTGACCCACTGGTGTCCTGCAGCTGTATGCACCTCGGTGCACACCCATTCCCCAAATTTGTCCATTAAACTGGATCCCAGAGGTGATCCTCCAGCATTCCTCAGAGTACCCTCCTTCAAATCATATGCTTGCCTTCAAACACAGTGTGCTGTTATTTTCCACCCGGTGAATTCTCCACTCTCCTTCCCTCCTCCTCAGCTATGGCCACCGTGAAACTCTCATCACCATGCCTTCCTTGTACAGTTGAGTTAACATCTTTTTCCATTTGGAGGACTTATTAAATGTTTTGCAGAGGTCCAGTCAGGCTTTTCTCCTCTCTGAAATAGGTCATTGATTTTGAAAAGAGGAAACTGAGACTGATTAAGGTTAAAGAACAACCTTGGGCACTGACAACACTAGAGGTTCCTCTGCAGCACTTACCCAGAGTGGGCAATTTGTCCCCAAGCATAGCTACTATACTTTGGTCCAGCTCTACCACTCTTTTTGCAAACTGAACTGCACACATTGAAGCGAAGTTTTCTGTATCCTCAGTTAAGAACAGGGGCTGGGAAGTTTGCACGTTGCTGGGTCTGAATGTCTGCTTTCATAATCCTCGACCCAGATGTGCAGTACGACATTTGAGAGGAGTCCTTTCCTTTCATTATATTTCCATTTCATTTTAATCAATGAATATTGACTGATACTGAGTGATTGCTTCTGGGACTAAAAAGGGAAAAGTACCACATGGATATTGAAACAGGATGGGTAAATTTATTTTGCAAACACAAATTAGGATTTTTAAGATTTTGTTCAGCAGAGGTCACTTATTAAACACAGATTATAAGCTCCAGAAATCAAGGATTGTCTTGTGTATTCTGTAGCACACTTTAGCTATGAGATAAATAATAATTCTATTGGGAATTTTACCTCAGCAAAGACTGAACACAAAGTGCAGAACTAGAATATAAAAAAGGCTCAATTGGCTCAGCCCAAAAATTCATGCAGGGGCCTCGTCCTAGAAGGTGGCAAAAGGAGCGGGGGAACATGAAGGGGTACTGCTTTACATCTGCAGCTTTCAGGAGTCTGGCTTTTGTTCTGGTTCATGTTCTGCTTATGCTCAGCTCACCTCAACGTTGTAGTAAAATGCACTTGGAGAAGTCGCATTTTGTTAAGTAAGTGAGGGTTAATCGTTCTTGTTGCTTAGCCATTTCATACCCTTGACATCTGTTTCTTTCCTTTTGACCATGTGGTGGTGGCAAAGCTAACATCATCTCAAGGTTTCTGACTAACGCCAACATTTATTTGAGCAGATGCACAAATTATATGTAAAATAAATAAACTCATATCCAAATTCAGATATCACAGCTTCTTTTCTCACTCAGCACAAAGTAAAATACCCTAAGCATCCCTTTCCTAACGTATTTGCTGCTGGTCATACATGATTACTGTGATACATCCAAATAACAGCTGTATTGCATGTTCACAAGTTTTCTGTAATTTATATTGGTATATTTTCTTCTTTAAAGAACATTTCTCCATGTCCAACAGAATGAAATGCTGACTAATGTCGGCTCAACAACAGGAAAACAGAAAGGAGAGGCGGGATAACTGGCCTGGCCACTGCTCTTATCTGAGTCTGCTGGAATTAAACAATTATTTTCTATCTTTCTTTCTGTTTGTTTAATAATGCAATAGCAATTCTGTTTTATAGCTTTCCCTGAACTTTATCAGTCCTTCCATTCCTTTTAGCCATTCAGTTTAGGGTTTTTTTATTTCTGGTTTGCTGTTCTGTATTACCAATGACCCCTTCTGAATTAATATTTGTATTAAAAAAAGGAGAATATTTTCCGCTTGAGTTTGGAATTTATTTTCTATCATCTCCTTCACAGAAATTAAGTCCAAAGCAGAGTACCAGATAAATTCACCTGCCTTCCTGCAGATCCCAGGACACCTAATATCAAACTGATGCTTTTTAGATAGGCTGAGCATTACTTGTTTTCCAAAACCTAGCAGCACTGAGGGTGAGTTTGTATGATCCCAGGCGGTAAAACCACCTCCACACGCACAGGCAGGTAGGAGGTTCCCCAGGTGCCCAGCATGCCTGAGCTCATGGAAAAGGAACAGACTCTCCCGTCAGGTCCCAGAGGAATTTGGAGCATGTACTGGCGGTGGTACAGAGGGTGTTATTTTTTCCTGACCCTGAAGCCTTGAAGCATGAGATTTGATTATAATCATTGTCCCATTGCAGAGCTGCAAAATTTATGAGCATTAAGAGCACAGCAGTGCGTTTCCTTTTCTCTACAGAGAACCACCAGTGGGTGTACGAGGTGAGCCCCAGCTTTCAAACGCACACACGTGCAGACACACACGGAGCTTGCCCTGCCCCAGCCACAGGCAGGAGGGAGACAGCCAATTCACCTGAAAGCACCTGAGCAGCATCTCTTGCTTTCCCGGCTAAAGTGTTCAGTCATTCCCTCCTCTTTCTGTTCAAACGAAATTTCATTTCATCTAAGCTCAGCTGGTAATTCCTGGACCGCATTTCGCTCCTGTTTCCAAGGATGGAAGAACCCCAGTTTCTCCATATGAGCCGTGGTTATCGAGTCATCTCCCAGCATCCTTTTGTGAAAGGTTTTTCCTAATCTTTGGATTATTTCTGGGTATCTTCTCAAGGTTGGAGCAGAGCGGGTGCTCTCCCCGCTAGGCTATGCGGGGGACAGGTTTGCTGACAGCCCGCTCCCTCCCGAGGTGACGTCTCCTTCCTCACGGTTGCAGAACCAGCGCTGCATCACGATTTGTCTTCTCCCCAATGTTTTCCTTTCCCATTTCATTCTCCCCAGAGTTGCTCACTGAAAAAGTGTAGAAATATGTTTTTGCCCCCAATAACTGGATCTTTCTTTTGTAGATGTTAGAACAAACCCTACTGCATTGGGACCACGTACACAGCAGATCCAGA
>NW_009595261.1:0-294 GCF_000690535.1 Cariama cristata | reverse complement strand
AAATTAGCCGATTCCTAGCACGTGTTACCAATTCAATCTTCTGAGATCCAAAATCTTGTCACCAAAGACTTTGCGACTCACCCGGTGAACCATCAACATAAATAACATGAATAGCCTTGGACTAGAAACTGAATGCTGGGAGACCCAGCAAAACCAGCCCCGTTCATCAGAGGTCTCCATTCTCATCTGGCTTGAGACTTGTCTGTGAAGGTCTGGATTTACCACTTGCCTTCTTAATTTCACCAGATAAAAGCTTTTAGATCTAAATATACAGATATAAATATATTTTTAAAA
>NW_009595260.1:0-7791 GCF_000690535.1 Cariama cristata | reverse complement strand
GAGCATGAATACGTAAATTAAAACCGGGGAATGCCACCCAAAGGCGCTTGTTTGCTGAGGGAACACTTCCAGATCTGGACATACAGCCCACTCGAAGGGAGAAGGTGTGGAAGGGCGCTCTTGGGAGCGAGTAGTAAATTTTTTAACAGAGAAATCTCTTTTCTCCAAGATACTTGTGAATACATGGATTTAAATATTGATTTTCTCTTGCCTCTCAGTGCCTATATCTATTGTGTGTTCTACTACTGCGATACTGCTAGCTGGCAAGTTTTCATTTGTTTGTTTGGTTGGTTTTTTTTTTTTTCCTAGATGTGCAGTAGCTTCTTGGATTTTTTTAAAGGGGAAACAACTCTCTGCCTTGTGAATTTGAAAAAGTCAGTCTCCCCAGATCTCTTATCTATAATGAAAAAGCAAATAAAGGTCAAATATTTTCTTTGTGTCTTCCATTTTGCAGGTTGCCACTACAACTGTAAAACTAGTGTTTGCACACCATGTAGTCCACTGGGAAACTTTAAAAGCCTAGGCAATGCAGAAACAGGCATGGCCAGGTGTTAACTGGATTGTAATGAGCTTAACAAGATATTGGTGTCTGTCAAACTAATTGGATTACTTATAAGCGAGACCACATCATTAACGTGGATGTCTTACCCACTGCAAAGTCCTTTAGTTCCTTTTATCAAAGGTACATGCCAGTGATTCTCAGACTTCAAAAAGTGACATATACTCTGAGGTGTTTGACACTTTCTCATTTTTCCTTAAAAACTTGTCAACTTTCATGGCAAAATGTGAATGGGTATGGTTTCAAGGGGCTGACAGGGAATAGTTGGCCTAGGAAGAAAAGGAAGGTAGCTAGATATTTTTCTGCTGCTTCTGTCTGTAATCAGACATTACAATAGAGTATTTGTGACCCTCAGATTTATTTATCGATACCCTCCCTTTGACAGTCACAACCTACTGAGAGAGATGCATTGATAGTCATAACATGAACTGAACTGTTGCTGCTTTTGATTCTTTCAGGTTTGTCATCAAAGGAAGCCTGGCTGGAGCTGCTGTATACGTCGCATATGATCAGGGCCTGCTGGGCAGTGGTACACAAGGTGCTGAAGCCCTCAAAAAAGCTCAAGCAGCACTGCCTCCAGCTATCCAAGAGTGGACAAGTTACATAGGCTGGGAGGTAAGGACAGTGCAGTTGAACACAGTCAGCAAAACAAATGCATTCTCTGAATGAGGAGGAAGAAACATTGGGGTGATATTCTGGTTCCAGTGATGCTGGCAGGAGTTTTGCTGTTGAAACTGTATTTCACATTGAGAGTATTTTGAAGAGGACTGAAATGGAGGGAGGATAAAGTTTTAAATTTAGAGGAGAGACATTGCTCACAGGTGTTACTTCAAAGGAGAAGGAGTAACTAGGCTATGCAGGGTCAAGGAGGAGATTGCAAGCATGCTCTGGGAGATACTTTGCTATGTAGTATTCCTAAGCTTCTTTTGAAGGATCCTACTTGCTTTTAAAAAACTAATGAAAAGATTCTCCTCCCAGTTTCTCAAGTTACTAACAGTTCGTCAGGTTGAATTTAAATTGCCTGAAGAGACCCTTCTCTTTGAGTAATTCTTATTTTTTAAAATACTCAGAACAGGAGAAGCCTTTGCTGAAAGTTTGAAAAGCATTTTTCCTATTAGAGACTACTCTAAACTAATACATAACTGTAAGGAGACAGCCATGGAGATGATTTTTCAAGAGCACCCAGATGATAAGTACTGCCTTCTGCCCCTATTTTATACTGAGGGAAAGAGCAAAGTCCAGACTTTAAGCCTCATGTCTGATCGCTTTTGAGACTTACGGAGAGTAGGCACCTAAGTGTCTTTGAGATCTGAGCTCAAGAGGCTCTTCCAAGGTGATGTGAATCCTCTTGTAAGTGAAACCCGTCAAGTGGTGATATTTTGTCTCTCTCTCTTTCTAGCTTCCCACCACTCCAAAATTTGACTTCAGCCCCTCTGATTCCTGGAATAAAGGTAAAATAACTTCTCACCAAACTGAAAGGAGCAAGGGGCCAAGAGCGATGTAGCTTATACCAGTCTTGTTTCAGTACTGTCCTCCTAAATTGCATGATGGAGGAGGTGATAGATGGTTACAGTCTGGTGGAAGCAGCATTGGGACTGGGACTAAGGAAGCATATTCTGCTCCAGGTTTTACCACTAGTGACTTTGGACTTAATTTCTTGTTGTTCCAACTATGAAATAAGGAGTAGGATGTGCATCCATAAACCTGTCTGCCTTTTGTAACCAGAGGAGCTGCTGGGTTTTTTTTAAGCTACAAAGCTTGCTGCTCACCTGTGCCCCAAGACAGGCATGCCTATGCTATCCTAGAATCTAAGCTTGAATGTTTCAGTGAAGTGTTTCGGAAGGCCTGTGGCCTCCACAATAAATAGATAGAGTTTAGGCACCAGTGAGTTCATCAGCACTGGTAGTGGTCAGGGAAACTAGAGCATTAAAATAAATTATGACTTATTAAGAAAGGAGAACCTTTGGTTAAAGATTGAAGAGCTTATAAACTCTTCAGATGCTAGTATGTCTGAACTCATCCTCTGACTTTTCAGAACAGATGAGTATTCCCATTATTATTAGGATTTTAGAGATCTTGTTTGAAGGCCAAGGTGTGTTATAAATACCTAGTAAGTTAATTTATAGTTTTTATGGTGCAGCAAAAAGTCCTTATGTAATTGTGGGGAAACAGTCCACAAATATTGTGACATCTCCAACATCACCCGTGGAGTCTGTGGCAAGGCCAGAAATAAAATGAAACTTAGCTCAGTTCTTTGTTTCAGTCTTGTAATTTTCTATCCTTTATACTGGTCCTGAAGCTGGAATTTCTCTGTGTTACAAATGCTACTGAGACAATAAAGCTGTACTTGAACCAAGGATCATTCAGGCCTCAGTGTGTTTGAAAGCTTCTGAAACGGAGCTAGATTTTTCTCTCCGTGTTTAGAGAGATCTACAATACTAGAATAACATTAGGAAATTTGGCTTGAATGATACTCTTCTTGGGATAATTCTTCTCTGCTTTCCTTGCAGGAGTGCAGACAGTCATGTCTGCCTTGTCTGTAGCTCCCACCAGGGCCTGTGAATATTCTGTGCAAGGCTGGAAGTATGTGAAGGATCTTGTCAAATGAACGCGTTCTCCAGGGGTCATGATTCTCTCCATCCTATGTTGTCTTTGGGATGATGCATAGTCCATCCCTCTGAGGGGCAGCTCAGCCATGCAAGGGCTACAATAAAAGACTTTGGAACTTGCATTTGTATTTGGGTTGGTTTTAGCATACAGACTGCAATAACTGCTTTCTGTCTTACCAGTGACCAGAGGCTTCAACAGAGATCATGGAGCAGTTGTAATGAAGTGATGGCCATATGCTGACGTATAGCCCCTGTTCTAAAGCTGCCAAGCTTGCTAACTAAACAGGTTATTTTGAAGCTAAATTAATCTTGAAGGTGAAAGCCATCTAATTCAAAACAAGCCAACAAGAGTTCAAAAAAAAATATAAAAAAATCCAAGGTAACAGTAAAAGATGTTGTTCAAAGACAAAGACTTGTCTTCAAGCTAGCTGAAGAAGGAGTGCCTCAGACAAAGAGCACATTATTGATGTGAAAGCTGCTTCCAGGTGGTCTGTGATTTGTCATATAACTGGGCGCAGCCAGTACTAGTTGCAATACTTGTTGTTGATGACAGTGTGCAATAGAAGGGAGTTTGTAAGTCTGTGATACAAAACTCTAGCAAGTCATAGGAAAGTTTTGTTTATTTGGCCTGTGGGCCTTGCCCGTGTTCCTAGTACCTGAGCTCAAACAGCAAAATTGCAGTACTGTGTAACTGTCACTTTTCCAGCAACTGATCCAAATATGCCCTTGGATGCATAGTCAATGAGCAGTAGCACTGTCAAATTTACACCCGTGTCTGAACTCTCAGCTCCACAGCATAGGTTATTTGGAGGCAAGGGTTTAGATTTTAAATTTTAGCAGCTGGTGGATAAAACTAAGTGGATTCAATTTGTCTCTTGACTTGAAAAATTATTCTGTCTGCTGCCTTCTTCAAATGCCTGTAAAATAGGGCTGGAAGTACCTTTAAGATACTGGCACCTCTGTTTGTAAAGCTTTTTGGCAACTAAGCAAGAGAGAAAATGGAAATGGGAAGGATCTCCAAGCCAAGACCCGGCTACAGGACAAGAAATAGCCAGGGATGGGTAGGGAGAGTAGGACGACTGCTTACTCAGATTAGGAAGCAGATTTAAAACACAAGAAGGAAGAAGGATTTGCGGGGGTTTTGTTTCCTTTTTTAACAAATAGTTAAATGATGAAACTTACTGCCAAGAGATTTCAGAGGATTTGGCTAAGGTATAAATAGCTTTAAAAAGGGCTTAAGTTAATTCCTGGAGGATTGGTCCGTCAGTGGCTCTTAAACCTAATGGTCCAGATAGAAGCTACAGGTCAGTGAACTGTGGAGTGCCAGACACTGGGAGTTTATCATCTGATGAAGGATTGCTCTACATGCACCCTGTTCCAACATATTTTTCTTTAAATACCTGCCTCTAAAAGAGAAGGAATACTGAGTGGGAGGGACTTTTTCATCTGATACAGTACATCTATTCTCCTCTTACTACATCTCGATGACAATGTGTACATTCAGTAAGGGACTGACCTTTTAATACAATTTAAGTCCAATGTTTTGCAAAGTCTAGTTTGTGACCTATAGAAATAATTGTAGGCAAGACAGGGTGCTGATCAGATTCCTTTGCTGTGCAGACAAAGTGGCAGTGTAGAAATGGACTTCTTAAAATAGTACCCGTGCTGCAGCTCATGGAATTGTTGAACTTGGAAGGAACCTCTCAAGATAATCTAGTTCAGCCTCCATGCTCAATCAAGGTCAACTAGACCAGGTTGCCCAGGACCACATCCAGACAGGTGTTGAACATCTCAAAGGATGCAGACTCTACAACCTCTCTGGATGACCTATACCAGTGTTTGACCGCCCTCACAGTGTTTTCTTCTCTTTCTGAACACGGTGATGCTGGATACTGTCAGAGTGGCCTGGTGCCACTACACCAAACAGTTCTGGAATACCTTCCTCACAAGAAGAGCTGGCATTAGTGGGTAGATCTAAAAACTCCCCAGTGCATTTTTTTTTTAGTGGTGTATGTACTCTGTTTTTGCATATCCAATCCTTCTTTCCAGTTTTCAGCTTTTTGCCTCATAGGTGTTTCGTAATAATGACTTGCACAGGCTACCTTTTTATGTCACCAGTTATCAAGCACTCAGCTGTCTTGTGGACCTGTCCTACAGAAGGATAAAAAGTTTACATCTGCCAGCATTGTGGCACTAAGCAGGATTTTGGGATGCTCCCATCCCACCTCCAAACTTACTGGTATCTTTTCAAGCCCTTAGTATCTGGCTATGGAGGAAGGGAGAAAAATAAAAGCACAAGCAGCTTTTACTAAACCAAGTTCCACAATATGCTCATTCTTTTGAAGTGCTGGAGTCATTGTATCAGCCTTAGATCCACTTGTTTGCAATGCTTCTAGTGGAATCTTTCCTTGGACCCAGTCTGAAATTGGTTATTCTAAGATTGATAATTTTAAGGTTCAGTCAGAGAACAACCTCCTGTTTTTGGAACACAGGACAGTCTCAAAATCTCTGGGCTTAATTTGTCACAAAGAGACATTGCAGTATTTGGTTGTGTAAGACAGAAAAGGGCGTAAGGCTCATACTTTGAGCAGCAGCAGCAGGGAATTGCGTCCTCTACATTCTACTTCCAGCTTCTGATGGAGAATAAAATGCAAGGCAAGACTGCTGGCTTCCATCTTAGCCCTGCCACTACTTTGTGCACATCTTTTGGTCATTCACTTCACTTACCTATTGCCAAGTTCCCCTAAGGTAAAACTGTACGTTGGAATAAACAATCGCAAGAGTCCTAGTTAAAGCTTTCGAAGTTATAACTGCTTGAGGTCAATGTATAAATAGCACTCTTGAATTGCAAAAGAAGAGATAAGTGTTCCTTCAGTGCGAAGTATTGTTTTCTTTAAGTCAATCATTTCAACACCCTGTCAAAGAACCAGAGACTTACCTATGTCACTTTCATGGTGGAATAAAAAAAGAACCTGGAGAATTGCCCTTGCTACTGAATCCTCTAGCAGACTCCATATGGTACGTACCATCCTTGGTGCTGTTAAATCCTTCAAAAGAGCCAGCTGTTATGGAGCCATGGCAGAATGATCCAGGCCCACCTGTTTTGTATTGGACATAAGGGGGAAAACAAAGAAACAAAAACCCCACCTTCTTTTCCAGCTGTGGCTATACTGCTGAATGATATAGTTCAACTTTTGTCTGGGTTAGTTAGGATAGGCAAGCACATCAGAATCTTGGGGTACAACACAAATCGCAAGAGTAACATATAAAGGGTACTGACAACAGCAGTGGTGTTGGGGGTGGGAGTTGGAGGACCGTGATCAGCTCCCAGTCTCATGACATGAAACTGCATTCCATATAGTGCTTGCTTTACTAGTGAGCAGGCACGGGGAGAGAAAGGCACAGGGGAAAAGAGGAGGGGAAATAGCTCCTGGTTGCCTTACAGTCCAATGCAGTAACATATTGCCTCCACCAGTTCCAGTACCATAGCCTTTCCACAGCTGTAGAGGCAAAACATCACACATTGGCTTGGGAATTTAGTCAGTATCCTCTCTTAAGGGATGGTAAATCATTTGTTTCCCTCTTTGTTGTGAGCTCTTCCCTACAGACCTATGGGCAAGTCTAGTTTTACTTTTAGACCTTTGTCTACTAGTCCCCCTTCTTTTCTTTCTGTCGTGCAGGTGCCAAATGCTTCACCTTATTCTAGAAGCTCGGTAACCTCTATCAATACCCCATGTCTTCCTTGGTTTCCCAATGGCAACTGCCCTTGAAGCAGCACAGCTTTTCCAGCAGGAGTTTCTGTCACAGCTACCCATGCACATCAGAAAATAATGGAGCTAAGGTATTTGTGCAGGGCTGCTATTCAGCAGACTGGCTCCTGGGCATGCTGACAATTACAGTACATAATCAAATTAACTCCAGCTGTGAGACAGGAGCTGTCTGCCATTTTACCGCCCCTCTGTAATGAGCTTGCTGCAGCTTAGGCAACTGAAAAGCAGCACATCTCACATAACAAATAGCTCAGCTAGGTATGCACTGGGAATGTGGATTTACTGGAAAAGACCTCCCTTCTCTCTGACTTGAGTAAGGGTCAGTCTGCATGGGAAGTTCAGTTTACCATTGACTACCCCTTCACTGCTCTTTGGTGAAACAGAGGACTGACTTAATTTTCCAGAGCAGTGTTTCATTTTTACCTTGCAAATCACCAGAAGTAATAAAAGAATCATCTCCTGTCTCTGGGATGGCCTCTATGCTTATCTTCTAGTGTTTTCTGAAAACACTTACCCTCATCTTGAATGTCCTGGAAGATACGGGGAGAGGTAGAGTGAGGTTGAGAACTCCAGTGAATGGTTCTATGTCTACTCCCCTATCCCACCAGGCCAAACCTCCCACTAAAAAAATTCTGACACTGTCATTGAGAAAGTCTTAATCTCTCTAGCTTTTGCTACAAACAAAACGTAATCACTTTGAACAAAGCACTGTCTTGGTTTATGTGCATGCACGATTGTTGTGGTTTAGCCCCAGCCAGCAACTAAGCACCGTGCAGCCGCTCGCTCACTCCTCACCCCTCCCACTGGGATGGGGAGGAGAGTTGGGAAAAAAAGTAAAACTCATGGGTTGAGA
>NW_009595259.1:0-512 GCF_000690535.1 Cariama cristata | reverse complement strand
GTTTGGCTGGGAGCTGCTCTGCCCGGTGCTGTAGAGTCCCGGGTCGGTGGAATAGCAATGAGAGTCTACGGTTCATATGTTGTTATGCCTAGACCATTTAGGCAGCAGTCCTACAGACGTTTTGGATCGAGTAGCCATCGGCAGGCTGTGTGGACAGCCATTTGCGTAGTGTTTTATGGAGAGGATGGGAGCCCTGTGCAGAGGGGCTGTTCAGTGGTAGTGAAGCAGATTGAATCTCAAAGGTTCAAGGCTTGTATGTGTGGGGCTTAAAGTTTGGTAGTGTGTGTGTTTTGTGATTTTTTTTTTTTGGTCCGAGTCGCCTCCGGTGCCGCTATCCTGGTTGGCTCGTCGCATCTTCCCTCTCACGCCACATGCCTGCCCATCATCTTACGGTGCTCTGCTCGCCGAGCTATCGCTCGGCATTTGGGTGACTTGTCCCTCTGCCTCAGAAAAAATTATTGAACAAGACACGCCCCAAACAGTGACAGAGGAGGCGAGCGGAGCGCCGTAAG
>NW_009595258.1:2839-25911 GCF_000690535.1 Cariama cristata | reverse complement strand
CCCCCCACTACCAAAACCTTGCCCCAGAAACCCAATATACATCTGACTAGCAATGGCAATACAGCAGTACTGGTCTGCAGGGCTACACTCCAGAGAGATGTCACTATAAAATTTTGAATCAAAACCAAAATTTGCTAAGATTCTGAAGTTATTCATATTAACTGAGGTCTTAATATTAAATAACCTAGTTCTCTTTATACTAAATAAGCAAACACGAGACACTTGCAGTCTATACACACCCATTCCCCTTGACAGCCACTCTCACAAATGTGATTATGGAATGGACATAACTGGTTCTGCTCCTAGCTGCTTTGCCCAAACAGGCAATTTCTTGCCCAGACAGGAAATTTCTAGGACTAAATCTGTTCCAGGTGCTAATGTGTGAGTGAAAATAATAGCTTCTCAGAGACATTAGTTTGAACTGGACTGGCATATATATTGCCTCATGATCACGACCTGTGGCCCAAACAGTGATTAGCTTTCTCAAGGCTTTTCTTTGTCCAAACTGAACACAAGGTATTTATCACATTGTTTTCACCAAGGCAAAATCATGTGAAAAGAGGCAAAACAAACATTTCAGAGCCGCACAACTGAAACACTTTTCTTCGTATCATTAGAATTATCTTTGTCAGATAACGGATTTTTATTACGTTAGTATACGTGAAGATTGATTAGGTCGCAAAACCCAGAAAATTGTAAAAAGGAACATACTTAGTTCTCCAGAAATAAACAATTTTTGTTCCAGAGGAGCTTTACCTATATTCTCTTGGCCTGTGATTGATTGTTCAGGTATTCATACAAGCCAGTAAACTGACTATGCTTTTTATCTCATTAATGAGAGAGGACACAAGTGGAGAAAATAAAGTTTTTATTACCAAATGAATAGCACAGCAGGGTACGATTTGATAAATAGAACATTTCATTTTACCACATGGGCCTTCCTACTGCAGTCCGCATCTCCAAAGTAATTTAATGAACAGTGATGGTTGAACCAGTGCCAGTTTTAATACTCAACATTTTAATCAGCTAGCAAAATAAGTTATAACTGAACAACACTTGAATAGCACTTGAATGTGTAAAGGAGTATGTTGCTGAGAATGATGCTAGTGACTCTGGATGGATTAGAGAAATCTCTACTGGATTTAACTAGTCGGACATTTGGGGTCGTTATTATTCCCCTTGCATCAGTCATTTGAATTTTGCTCTTTATAATCTAATCAGGTTTACTCTGCTGTTCACCTGGTCTTTCTCTATCCGTATTATCTTCCCATTATTTTCTTACCAAATGTTCACTGTATTGCTGGCATCTGGTGTAGGTTTGCAATTGCAAACATCACATTCATACACATATGTGCATATATGTCCATTGGTGTGCACGATGATTACTTGTAATAATCCGGGTTTCTAACTAACTGCCACAATAGCAGAAGCAAAAGCATGGTCAAAGAATGCCTCCACAGTAGGAGACATTCTTCTGGAGGAATGTTTTTTCTGTTATATTTTGCTGATGCTTTTAGTTTCCTGTAACTTGAGGCCACAGTGTCCTCTGTCCTTGCTGGGGTAGATTGGAGAAAGGTGGTTTCATTATTCTCTAACGGACATCTCTAGCTTCCATGGCGAATCAAGCTGCTGAATGGAGGTACTGGAGAGAAGTGAGGCTGGGGAGATAGAAGCTGGGGTTCACAGATCTCTTCTTAATTACAAGAAGCAGAAAGACCAGCAGAACTAAGATGCTCAAAGCCAGTGGGCTTCCAGAAAATTAGACAGCAGACTTTGGCTTTCTGCGTTCAATCATTCTTTCAGTCCAATGACGGAAATTGCCATGAAAGTGGCCTAGAGCCTGTTAAATTTGGCTTAATCATTTTATAAAAGACTGCCCTACTTTTCCTCCTGCTTGTTTTAGAGAATAATATGAAGGGGGAAAAAATACAACCAAACCTCTAAGAAGACAATGTCTGTCTCTCCAAGCAGGAAATGAACTGAACCCATTCACACAGCTATTTTCTACTTTATGTCTTAGTCACGCCGAGAAAAGGGAGATGTCAGGAGGAAAAGTGGAAGAGAGTGTTTTCATTGAAATTAAGTTGAAGAGATTATAGTAAATCTATCTCTTATATTTGTAATGGGAATCTGATAGGCGCACATCTGTTTTTTAACATATCCTATAGCACTAGGGATCATGTTTTCTGTGATGAAAAGAATGCAGGTCTGTCAGATATTCATGCACTTGCTGTTAATTTTGGCACATCTCACATTTCAATTCTAAATATTTGCGTTGATCAAATACTATTGAATCAATAATTTCTGGGATTTATTTCATAGCTACGTTCAATAATTATTCCTGATGCATTACAAAATTGCTGGAACTGTATGTTCAGAGACCTGTTTGACAGCTGTAATATCATGTCACATATGCATTTCCTCTCTAAAAGGTTATGCAGATTTATTAACTCATTTCAGAGATGTTCTTTAAAAAAGTTAGAAATTTATTTCATATTCAAAATAAGTCTTTCACAAACAGCCTGTTGGCATAATATTGAAACCTTCACACACGAAGTAATTGTACTGTAGCCATAATCCATCATGTATTTATTCTGAATTTTCTCCTCCACTGCTTCCTCCTAACCTATTATTTGTCAGTTTATTTAATTCCTATGTTTGATACAGTGCCTATTGTTCTAATGGAAGTATTCTAATAGCCTTCAATGGGTGTTGGATTGCACTCTGAGCCTTTGTGTCTGAACAAAAATACACATGACAAGTTAATCTGTAAATCAACTATTTCAGAAAAAAAAATTTAAAAGCTGAAATTAAAATAATATTTGTTATAGATGCATAAATGATTATACTCTTCTTATTCAATTGCAAATCTGTGTTTTAGTCAAATAAAAATAGTCTATTTTTGAGTATTTGCTTTGTAATTTTCAATATAAATTCAAATCCTTTATTTATTTGTGTGTTGGTGTTTTTAAGGATGTTTTTAGTAAGTACTCTACTCTTGATGCAACTGTACTGAAATGCTTAACTTAAAAATTAGTTAATTTCTTCAAGACATTTTATTGTAGCTAGGTAAGCTATTGTGATGAGACCATTGCTTCTCATGGTTTGATTATGTTTAATACCACAAGGGACTATTAGCTCATGTATATTATAGGCTATTAAATTTCACACAGTTAGTGCCTAACTGCATCCAATTGCTTCAGCATTCTTATTGCAAATCACATGTTTAGCTAAAGCATATCCCTTGGAAAAGTCCATTTTGATAGAGAGAGAACCCACCACTTTGACAAGTTCTCCATATTTTCAGTCTTTGTTAAAAATGTGCCTACATTCTTATTTTGTTTTAGTGAGCTTCCCATTGTTAGATTGTTTTATGCCTTTCTCCAAAAAAAAATTAATGAGTCCTTTTGCGCCCATATCTTCTTTTATCCTTGTGAAGATACTTATCATTACAATTAACTTTTTCTCTTGGACAGGCAACAAGAATGCATACCAGGAATATATGTAACACTCAAAAATCAGTCTCACCAGGGTCAAATATAGCAATGAAAACACCTCTGTGACTTTCTTGCTTATCCGTTAAGAGAAGTCTTAAATATATTGCTAATATCCAGTCAATTTTATAATTTCATCAGATTTTCTTGACAAAATTTACTTCCTATAAAATCCTACTGACTCACTTTAGCACAATGCCTGTTGCCTGGCTCCTCATCAACCCAGTCCTACATTTAGCATATCTTTTCTTTGTTTGTTTGTTTGTTCATTTGTTTTAAACTATTAGCTAGAATACTGGCCTGTATTTGAGGTGATCGTCTGGCTTGATCTTTCTCAGTACTTCACATTAGGAGCTTTCCAGTATCTTAGATGCATGTTTCAAGATGTATTAAAACCTGATCTTAACAGACAGAGGTTTGTGAAAGATAAGTGTAAATTACCAGGACCTGTCAACTGTCAATGTATAACTGTAATGTTGTTGTCCAGCATTTTCCCAAGTTACTAATTGTCTTGAAAGTACATCATTTTGTCTTAGATATTACTAGCAAGCAAACCAATAATACATAATTTCTTGCTTGTGATCCCCATTGTTTTAATGTTATCACTCCCAATGTATTTTTATGTTTTATTGTAAATATTTTTTTTTCTGGAAATAAATTTTATTCAGAGAGTACCTAAATTAAAGCTTACTTGGAGAACACAATTTTTACCATAATATAAGTAATAAATAATGACAGAACAAACAAACAAAAATAGAATAAAACTCAGTTTCAAAGAAAAGGCTTTTGCAATGTGACTGTTGTAGGCATGATGTCCCTAAAACTTTTCATTGCCTCCAGTAATGCTGTTCACATGCCCACTCAGGTAAATATCCGAATATCATTAGTTCATTTGTAACACACCTATTTAAGGGAATATGAAAGACTATATAAAAGAATGTTCCAAATATATTCCAAAAGGATGTTCGTGTATTCTGAGAAATCATGGTTTCCAAAGGTTATCTCTGAGGTAGATATCACCTGCTTGTCTATATCCACCGTAAGTACAAAAAAAGCCTGTGTACAATTAGTATGATCAGACAACCTCTTACTTCTGACATAAGACCTTATTTTAATAGTAACTATGGTTTACAAAAAAAAAAAGGCAGATCGGGTATTCTTATTCAAAAGAAATCATATATTTCCCCTCAATACTGTACAAACTTGGCAGAGTAAAATGCGTGTATGTATCATTTGCTGAAGTGTGAAAACATTGTGGCAAGGACTGTAAGTGATTTATCCTGAGACAGAAAGCATGGAAGACAGATCAACAGAGTATTGTAAAATTCCTTGCAGATTCTTTGTCTGATACCATTTATAAGCTGTTTACTCAAATCTTTTTATCTTGGAAGATTAAAGACAGCCAAATTAGATTCTGGCACATAGACTTGTAGAAGAATTAGATAGCTTTGTTATTGTAATGAGGTCAGAAATAATGTTTCTTGGTTTTTGTGAATTGCTAATTTAATTCTTGAGAGTAATTTACATTCGGGAACATTCTACAGTTCCATTTTTAGTGCAAAAAAATCAATATTTTATTCTCTTTCTTTAAAATATTGCTTGCAAAAAATACAACTAGCTAGCTTACAAATAACAGCCTTCAGTGGGGTTACCTACCAGCTGTCAGGTTTAGATGAGGAAACATGATCAGTAATTTAGAAACGAAAAAACATAATGTTGCTATGAGAACTTACCATTAAGCCTAATTTTGAAAGTCTTTTGACTATAAAACTGACCAAACTTGCTAAACAAGTAAAACATAAGCCTGTCATTGAAACATGCTCTCTGCATTATTTATTCTATGATACAAGCAATACGTTTACTTTGCTATCAAAATTTTGTTTCTGAAATGAACATATATCCACTGGTCCCACCCATAACTAAAAACCAGGCAAAAGAACTCTATCTACAGTGGAACATTACGAGAAACACAAATGGATAACCATTTCTTTGGGGTGTTTCCTGCAAAGTCTACTGTGAAAGAAGAGTCACCATCAGAATGAGATAACACTACCACACTGCTTCCCAGCCTCCTTTGGTCACCCTGAGGCTTTGTCCTTGGAAGACATTTTTGGAAGGGAGTTTATGTGGGTGTGTGTATTTGTAAATGTAAAGGAATTACAGAACTTACGTACAGCTTGCACTATATTGCTACTTCTGAAATCTTCTTGCAAAGGTTTTAAGAAGATTGAGTATTTGGTTTGGCTTGCCTTATGAAGAGCTTGTAATCTGCGTGGCAGTGCCACAGAGAGAAACCATGTGGCCATATGCTCCTTCTGTGCACAGATCTCCAAGGAACAATTAGAACTTAAATTTCTTACACATTTACACACCTAAAAAAAGTAAAGGACGGTACAAAAAAGAAAAAAAGAGGGAGTAGCAAACGGAGTGGAAAGGGAAAAAAGAAGTAAGAAATGCATCAGTATTTTTTGGTTCTTTTTAGAATGTAATTGGGTGGGTTTTTTCAAATTAGTATAGAAATTAATGATGTTTGCTTTCCTTCGATACATTAAAAGAAAGTGGGAACTTGCTTGGCTGTCTCCTCCCCAAAACCTCAGAGCTAGTAACCATAATGAAAATATGAGCTAAGATATTAAAAATATTCATCCAGAACTAGCAGATGTGACAAAATGCATGTTATCTTTTACAACTAAAGGCTAATTAAGATATTCTAGATTGTGTTTAATGGCACAAAACACTTGAGTTCATTTGGCAACTGAAGCAGTCTTTTCAACTGCTAAATCCTGAGAGATTACTGAGAAAAAGAATGATCAACAATAACCATTGCTTTCTATATATATGTTGAATAATTAATTGAAGTCAGTGCAGCCTTAATTGGCTGATGGCAATAGAAAATATAATACCAAAGATACAAAAATACTTCAAGTAAATAAGATATTCTATATGGTAAGGGATAGAGTCTCAAATTATACGGATGTAAACCATCTGGTGATCACTTTAAAAAAAAAAAAAAAGGTTAAATGAAACATCAGATCCATAAATCGTAGGTGGAAAAGTCACTTTAAACTGCTTATTTTACTGGCAAGACGGTCTAACTCTCTAAATTATGTCTCCTGGGCAGAGACTCAGCTGTGTAAATACCTAGCAATATGCGTTTAGCATGCACCGAGTCATCTGAAACATTCAGGTGTGTAGTTCCCCAAGGGGCTAGAAGACGCAACAGATCTGCAGGAAGACCCCTGCTCTTCTGGGATGGCAGCAAGGAGTCAGGCAGGATACAGTCAGTGTTTACACACCTGAATGCTTCCTCTAGTGTTTTGCTCATTCTCATTTAAGCATCTCAGATGATGATTTGTCAGCTTGGACTATCAGCTAATATAGAACCTCTGCAATTCAGTTTGATTTTACACATTCTGTCTTATTGTTCTTTTCCTGTGTTCTTACAGCTTATCTTTTCAGAATAATAGCCAAACCAGGACATTTTGATTCTGTTGTCTGCCTTAGAATGGAACAGATGCAAAAGACTTAGCATCTGAACAGACCCTTCATAACAGCTCAAGGAGCCAACCTAAGTCTGGAAAATATACATTCACCTCAGCCATGTTAACCCCTGCACCTTGCAGGGAGAATTTTTACTTCCTGCTTTCAACATGTTTTCACATTGTTATTTGTCTTATTTAGTCTATGCCTCACTCTGAAGAAATCTAGTTTAAATTTTTCCTTCAGGCATGCATCATCAAGGTTATAATACTCTCTTTGACCTCAGATTTGGGTTAGACAACAGCGTACCTAACCAGGTCAACTGGGACCATGTCAGGATATTTTCCTCAATTAGTGTTTTCACCTTTGTTTCCTCAAAAGACTTTTAGTATGCTTTAGCACAGCTTTTCTTTCTCTTATTTTGTTTTCTTCTGCTGTCTCCCTTACAGCACATTTTCATTTAATTCAGAGTGTTCAAACAAGTTCTCACACAGATAGCCTCAGCAACATATGGTATTTATCTAAATTCTACAGAAAAATGCTTCATTTTTCATGTATTCTAAATCAATTATTGTTTCTTTAATGCCACCCCAGTAACTCTACATATATTGTCTAATAAAATTTCTTTGCTGCCCACCTTTAACCCATCCAATGTGCCGCCTTTCTACAGCTATACGAATTATCTTGAGTTTGTGCATGTTTGTTTTTTTGGACCACAATCATATGTGAGGAATGGGAGATGTAACTCTAAAGAAAAAAAAAGTTATCTGTATTGGTTTTGGTTGGGATAGAGTTCATAGTAGCTTGTAGGGTGCTACATCTTGGATTTGTGATGAAAACAGTGCTGATAACACCGGGATGTTTTGCCTGTTGCTGAACAGTGCTTGCACAGCATCAAGGTCTTTTCCACTTCTTCCATTGCCCTGTCAGCAAGGAGGCTGGGGGGCACAAGGAGTTGGGAGGGGACACAGCCGGCACAGCTGACCCCAACTGACCCAAGGGATATCCCATACCATATGATGTCATGCCCAGCATATAAAGCTGGTGGGGAGAAGAAGGAAGAGAGGGATGTTCAGAGTGATGGCATTTGTCTTCCCAAGTAACTGTTAATGCGTGATGAAACCCTGCTCTCCTGAAAAATGGCTAAACGCCTGCCTACCGATAGGAAGCAGTAAGCAAATTTCTCATTCTGTTTTGCTTAAGCATGCAATTTTTGCTTCCTCTATTAAAGTGTTTTATCTTGACTGCGAGTTTCTTACTTTTACCCTTCCAATTAGCTCCCCTATCCCACTGTGGGGGAGTGAGCGAGCGGCTGGGTGGGACTAGCTCCTTACCAGAGTTAACCCACAATATGACCTTAAGAAGGTAGTGTGGAGTTCAGGCAGAACTAGTACTTTTGATTTAGCTATCAAGGACTTTGACCAGAGTTCTACAGAGAGGGAGAACAGGGGGAATAAATAATTTCAGAATATATCTGTGATAGATTTACTTTTATATGTCCTGATGCTAATGGCTGAGGGCAAAACCACCTGAAAGGAAGTAAGAAATCCAGAAGAAACGTAGTCTTTCCTGGAAGAGAAAAATAAACTTCCTCTATTTTATTTCTGAGAAAAGTCCAGATAATTTCTGAAGAAAAAAATTACAGTTAATCTGCATTGCCTCTTTCACAGAATTACACCATGACCCTGCTATAAGAAGTTGTGTAGAAGAAGTGGAGTGGACTGTCTCATAGAGTTATCACAGTAATTTCCACACTGTTGAGTGCAAGACATCAAGGATCAGTCCCTGGTCCATAGGCCAAATGGCTTAGACTGGCTCCCATCCATGCTGTTTAGGATTAGCCATGCTCTAGAGCAAACTGGGCTACAGTCCATGGCAGTCAGCTCTCCTCTGGCACCTTATGGTGCCCCCTCAAGTGTATTTTATTTTCCTATGCTTTTTCAGTTCAAAGTGTTTGAAAAAAACCTGAAAAGTGTGTTGCAGGTCGTCAGAGCTGTGCTTCTGTGGCACAAAACAATGCACAGCCTGGGTGCTCTAGCATGTGTTACAGAGATGGTATAGCAGCAATATGGAAGGAAGGAGCAGCCAAAACTAGTGCAGACGCTTCTGTACTAGCTTTTTCTTTTTTTTCTTTTTTCTTTTTTCTTTTTTTCTTTTTTTTTTTTTTTTAAGAGGAAATGGAGAAACATGACTAGTCCTTGTCTGGCAGAAAGCTAATGGTAGTGATCTGGATGACAGCCGGGAAGCAAGCTGACAATTAAGCTGTATGGGCAGACAAGGGTTCAGTGCTTGAGTTTGCTCCCTGGTGAATGTAATTGTCATTGTAGATTTGTAGATCCACTCCTATCAAAATCAGCCAAGTGGCATGTGCCACCTAAATGGAACATACCTGCAGAAGGGGGTGTGCAGACATCAATTCAAAAGTACATTTCCTATACTAAAACTGTTTTCATAAAGTCTGAACCTAGAAAAATGCTGTCATTTAATCTATACACAATATACCTGTCATTCTTCAGTAGCTTCGTACCTATTGATGTAAGTTATGCCCAGCTTAATCATCCAGAACAGCTGGTGCTAAGGTACACTTTGTTTCCATGTGATTTCTGAAATGCAGAAGCCTTTCCATATAGCTATCACTTAGTAACTTGCTCTGAATTCCTTTGTCCTCTTCCCCTTAACCAGGAGGACAATAGAGCTAGAAAATATCTTAGGAATTTCATCTTTTTTTCAGGTGCCTATCAGTGACAGCTTTAGAGGTAAGAAGCATTCCCAGGAAAGCTTCTTCATGCAAGAGCTCAACAGTTTTCGTTCTTCCCTTAACAAAAATGCACTCTGCAAGCAGTGGGTACGTTTGTTTATGTTGTAACATCCCTGGGTTACACGGGGGTCAGACTTATGCCACATATGTAAGATGCCTTGAGGATCTTCACTGACATTGTAATAAGACAAATTTCACTCTGAATGGCAAGCATGATTAAAATGTGTACTATGACCACTTATCACTGTTAGCCACTCACCTGGCATCGACTTTCACACAAAAGGGTGGAGAATCAGAGAAACAGACTTAAGTAGATTCGATCACACACACTTTTAATGAAAGGGAATTCTTCTGTAGCAAGCTTAAAGTGGGGAGGAAGCAGTTCAGTTTTATTAAAGCAAAATTCGAATGCTTCTCTGTGATGGTGAAGCTGTAATAAGAAATGTCATATGAATTTGCCACATGCCAGAAGGACAAAAAGTATTTTAAAAAATCTGTTAAAAATTATTCAACAGTGATTTTTTAAGTGTTAAATTAAATAACCCTACAAGTGTAGTGTTTATTCAGTCAAGGTTTTATCTGCTCATTGTAGAATTTTTGCTGCATTTTTTTGGTAAATATTATGGGTATGATTGTATGATCAAATGCACTTGTATTTCCATGGCTTAACAAGCTACTGCCTAGCAACTGAGACAGCTGACCGCATTTTTGATCTTAATCGGTGCTAATTATAAGTCACATATATCGGCCTCCATTGTGTTTCATTATATAATGTAGGAGCAAAAGAAGTTTTGAGATTGTGAACTCACTTGCAATAAAATGAAGAAAAAAAGACCCTGTCTTATGAAAGAGGCAGAACCATTTACTTGGCTAAGCTGAACACGCGGTCTAACAATCTACATTTTACATTCAATGATATATTTGCTCACTTAAATAGTTAAAAATACTTGATCAACATGTCTTTCAAAAACTTGGCAAAGTAGTGTGGTTTATTATTAGGTAAGTTTCATACATGAAGGAGGGTCTAGCCTTTGTAAGGAGTTTGCTTTACTTCCATGAGTCGTAAGTCATTTTTGTATGAGATCATATACCTACATGAATATAGAAAATAGTATGTGATTGTTCTATTATTTTCCCCAAGGCAACAAAATAATATAATGTAATGAGTGATAATGAGAAAAAAGTATTTCTCTCATATTTAAGCTTAAAAATTATTCTCTGGTATCATACACCAAAACTAAGGAAAAGTATGCATGTGAAAGCGTATCTTGACTATACTTCATATTTAACTGAAACCAATGAAACCCCCTGCCTGCCAGCTTCAAAATTCTACTCAAAGATATATGATTTTCTCCAGCAAGTGGTGAATAACTACTGGAATTTTAAAAGGCGATATCTAAGGCAAATATGTAGTTGCATGTATTATTTATGAAAACATTTTCTCTGACATTTAGGGATATGTTAGTACAATGATTGGAGAACATGGAAAGTAAGTAATCACTTCTCCTGGAGGTTCTTCTATGATCAGGAACATTAAAACTTTAAACACGGTTTCAAAGATCTTCATTTTGCAGAAAAGCTTCTCAGCTATTTTAATAAAAAAGACTTTAGGCATAAAGATTTTACACCACTTATAGCATTATTATATCTGTGACTTACATGAAAAGCATTACACAACACACATTTTATTTTTACCTTAAAAATGCTATTGATCAACAGTATTTTCAGCATGCCGTAACACATTCAACCCAAAGCCGGAGGCAAGAACAAGGAAAGGCAACAGGGCATATGTATTCTAAAGGAAAAGTTATCTGTGTAAAAGTAAGTTCTTATCAAACCAGAAGGCTAAGTCCTCATTGTACCTGCACTAGCCCTTCAGCTTCTGACACATGCGTCTTCAAATTGTGTTCATTTTTCTTTAGACCGTGTAATGTGTAGGCTTTGTTTTGCATCAGTTGTATCAGAATATCAGTCATCCTTTTTTTATTCCTTTAACACAGCTTTTTAAATTATTTAACATAAGCTTTTTAATATCATTTTCTCTGCAGTTCAAAATGTTCTTCCTTCTGTGTTGCTGTCTTCTCTTTTTTAAGGTCTTTTTTCTATAGAGGGGCACCAAATACACCTTATTGAGTATTTCGGTATTAGGCTTGTTTTCCATCCATTCTCTCGAGCTACATTACTAATATTACTTTACAATTTGGCTGCCTTAAATCTTGAAAGTTCACCTGTGTCAAAACCAGGTTTTCATAAATACACTTTGAGAGTAATTTCTATGGTATGTACAGGATCTCTACTGCATTCTGTGACAGTTCCTCTGCAGCAGATCTCTGCCTCTGGTGCTGACTGCTTTTAGGATCTTCAGGAGAATTTGTAAAGTCAGCCTACATCACCTCATCTCTGTCACTTTATGTTATAGTAAGGGAGATGAAAGTGGCAAAATAAAGGGAGTAATAAGTGTTATAACTTGTGGTATCCACATCGTCGGGGCTTTGACAGGTCTTTTACCTTCTATTTGAAAGCCAGTTTAAAGGCTTTAAATACAATTTTTTAAAAGATTACATAGTGTTCAAGGAATTTTAGTCACATATTTTGGCCAGTCAAAGAAAAGGAATATTTCAAATGTTCATTAACATGGTTAATTAATCAGCTCTTCACATCCCCAGTAACCACCAATTCCAATAAACTTACCAGCATCCAGTTACCCTTTGCTACTCTGATACCATATCTATCCATCTATATAATGAACTCTCAGAAGAAGAAATACAGGTAGCTTTGACGAACAAATCTGTTAAAGATATTTCTAGAGAAATGTGACTTTTTAAGTGCAGTACATCAATGCTTTTAAATTAAATAATCTCTCAGGTCATAAGTATTCTGATATTGGAAAATTACTCTCTTGGTAAAAGGAACTTTCCTTCCAATTCAACCAAGATAAAATTCTACTAAATCTAAAGATATTGGCATAATCAATGAAGTCTTTCTTTAAAAGAGAATGGACATTTTTAATGTACTTTTTGGAGGATAAAAAAGTAATATAGCTTATGATTTCTGTCATAAGAGTATTCAATGTTAATATAGGTGTATCTGTAAGCTACTTTGTAGGGTCCTGCAAGTAATATTGAAGAGAAACTCCCACTTAAACAGTTTTGAAACTGTACTTTTCTTCTCATCTGTAATTTTGTTCTCTGTCTTTTCTTTCAAATTCACAAAGAACAGAAAGATATGACAATGGGATTAATTGGGTGCTCTATTTGTGCATTTCCTTTATGGGAACTCCTGTGGCATGGGTCATCATCAGAGGAAGTGAAAGGGAGATAGACAAGATCTTCTCTGAGACTCAACAGCTTGAAAAACCCCACTATCACAGTAAATGCAACCTCTGGAGAAAGTGAAGGATGGAAGCTCGTGACTTCTAGTACCAAGAAGCTCCTGCCCCACCTAAGGGCTTACAAATGCAAAATAGGTTCACATCCCTCAGAGCTGAAGAGAAGCCAGATGTGCCTACAAGCGAAGAACCTGGTTCACCTAACCCTAAACCACGCAAGACTACCAGGAAGAAACGGTGAATCATCGTAATGTTCAATTAATAGCAGTTTACCCCAGGGGTCAATACAGGCTCCAATTTTGTTCAAAATCTTTATTAATGATCTGGATGAGGGAGCAGAGTGTACCTTCAGCAAGTCTGCTGATGACACAAAAATGGGAGGAGTGGCTGGTACGCCAGAGGGTTGTGCTGCCATCCGGAGGAACCTTAGCAGGCTGGAGAAATGGGTTGACAGGAACCTCATGAATTTTAACAAAGAGAAGTGCAAAGACCTGCGTCTGGGGAGGAACAACCTCAAGCCACCCAGCTGGAAAGCAGCTTTCTAGAAATGGACCCAGCAATCCTGGTGGACATCAAGTTGAACAGGAGCCAGCAATGTGCCCTTGCAGCAAAGAAGGCTAATGGTATCCTGGGCTGCATTAGGCAAAGTATTGCCAGCAGGTCGAGGGAGGTGATCCTTCCCTCTGCTCAGCACTGGCAAGGCCACGCCCGGAGTGCTGGGTCCAGTTCCGGGCTCCTCAGTACAAGAGACAGGGACATACTGGAGAGAGTCCAACAAAGGGCCACAAAGATGACTGAGGGATCGGAGTATTTCTCATATGACAAAGGTGGAGAGAGCTGGGACTCTTCAGCCTGGAGAAGAGAAGGCTCAGGGGGGATCTCATCGATGTGTATAAATGCCCGAAGGGAGGGTGCAAAGAAGACAGAGCCACGCTCTTTCCAGTGGTGCCCAGTGACAGGACCAGAGGCGATGGGCACAAACTGAAACATGGGAGGTGCCATCTGAACATCAGGGAGGGTAGCTGAGAACTGGCACAGGTTGCCCAGGGAGGTTGTGGTGTCTTCATCCTTAGTGATATCCAAAAGTCATCTGGACATGTCCTGGGCAACTGGTTTTACGTGGCCTTGCTTGATCTGGGGGATTGGACCAGATGACCTCCAGAGGTCCCTTCCAACCCCAACCATTCTGTGATTCTCTGATAATTCCTTCCTCACTCATTCTACCTATTTAGATAAGGCCACTGTCTCCCACCTCACAGACAGGAGCTATGAACTTGGACCATGCCAGCTGGTAGAATCCCTGGTGTTTTTCAAATAACTCTTTGGAGATGCTTTTCCACAGACCACTTCTAATTCACAGGACACCTGTCATCTGGTAAGTTCAAGCAGCACATACTCTACTTTCTGAACTACTTTGCCAGGATAACACTTCTGTTTATAAAGATGCTCTTGGTAGAACGGGACGAATCTGTATCTCCCCGCCAAGTACACAGTGACCCAGTGGCTCACCTGAGCTTCTCCAGCCAGTTCCTCCTTAACCTATCAATCAAAAAAGTGAGGTTGTTCTTAATGGAGGCACAGCTATTCCTTCTTAGCAAAATAACACATCATCTGCCATTGAGGCTATTCCTCTCATTTATTCAAATTATAGCTTCATCATAAATCACGCCAATCAAGGGACCTATTTTCCTCTTTTTGTTATTTAAAGCAGAGGCATTTTTGCTATAATGACTTGCAACATAGATTTGTCTTTTTTATTTTTTCTTTCTTTTAATTTTATTGGTACTCCTCCTGGGTGCTGTTTCCTGCTGCAGGACTTCTCCTGAAAACAATATAGCGAAAAGTTAGTATGTGCAGTCCCACAGAACACATGAGATTACAAAGAATTCCTGCTTTATACTATAACGTACAAAGCCAGTTTTATACTGGAAAAAACCTGTGACATAGTTTTCCACCTTTGGAAGCATGAAGACATACTTGACAGTCACAATTTGGCCCCATCATTAAGATAAAGAAATGTTCACAGCTGGCCACGGCAATGTATTACTGTCATTACATCTACCATTTCTAGCACCTCTGAGTCTTTGCAAATATTCTGTGAGTTGAGCCTTATAACATCTTTATAAATCATGTAAATATCTCAAACTAAAGATGAACAACCTAGGTGCAAAGCTCTGTAATGATTTGCCCAAAGTCACACGACAAGTAAGTTACAGAGAATAAAACTTAGGAATATTGATTCTCAATTCTGTATTCTAGCCTCTAAACTCACTCTTTCATTTTGATGCACCCAAACTCAAACACAGTAAGAATGTTGACCTGATTAAATTTGAAAATACTCACGTTAGATTTATTTTCTTCTTTATGTGTAACTTTGTTCCTGCTGCGTGCATACAAAACATTTACTACATTGCTGTTTATTAGCAATGTATTTACATCCTCATATACTACTTTTGCAGAACATTAATGTTACGGAAAAGTGGTTGCCTGTAGAGTCCTGCTGTGAAATGCATGTTCCCTTAAGCACGAAAGCAACAATATGTTCAATTTTTTGAAGCAAGTAAATTTGCTGAAGATATAGCTTAGCTTTTGAGGGCCATTTGTCCACCATAAAAACCATTTTTAACACTTCCATTGTGTGCTGTGTGGAGAAGCATTCCATGCTTCTCTCAGTAGTAATAATGTATCAGTGTGAACATTCAGATAGTTATTATTTTGAAGGCATTTATTTTCCTCCTACACATTGGAAGCTTATGGTCATTGTATTCCAACCTTATCTTTAGTATAGCAGGCTTTAACTTTACCAGTCATTACTGACACTTGAGCCAAGAGTTTTTAGGATCAAACTCATCTGAGTCAGATCATTTCGAGGACTTCAGCAAAATCCAAGTTTATTGGCATACCTAAATAGATAGTGAGACTCATACAGTTTGACCCTTTTTCCACTGAGTAGAAGCCTAGGAATAGTTTGAACAAGATTTTCTGAGATTTTACCTTTTTTTTTTTTCTTTTGCTTGCTGAGCAGCTATAACACAAAATGACTGGTTCACATTGTGCACGTCTGAGTTAGCAGTGTTCTATTTTCTACAGTGTCTCACCCCTAGGAACATCTAGATTTCACATCAGGTACAGCAGGAAGAATTGGCTGCTCTGAAAAGCAGTAGAGATTACAGAAGTAACTAAATCACACCTTTTTTGGTGCCTTTCAAATCAGATCATGAATGGCTCAGTCCTGTGTAGTTTTTCATTTCTCAGAACAACTGCTGGCATAATAATAAATTAAATGTGTCAATTCCTTTTCACATTAAAAATCTTAAGAATTTGCTGACTATAAAAACAATACACTATGTGAACTAGAGTAATGTTTTGTGGCAAAAAATTTTTTAGCTTTTCATTATATTGCTTTTCATTTACTTTCTCATTTACTCTATTCCCACATGGCTGAAAGGCAGGGAATAGGAAGGTAACCATCTGCAAAATGAAAGGTATTTTTAGGCAGAGATAATACTTCAACTTCCTTTTTACTGACAATTTCATGTAAATGCTAACTAGTTTGTTCTTTGCTTATTTTTACCATAAAGCAAAAGCATACATTTTACACCTTCATAGTAGTTTTAATTATTTCCCTGCTTCTATTATCTACTTCTTTGTTTCCAGGCATTTGTTTCCTATCACTCATGACCTCAGGAGAGTATTGTTCTTTCTTAATTCAAAGAGTATTGTTATCACAGAAAACATGGAGGTGAGCATAGTTCCTTGAGGAAACTGTGATTTTTAAACTTAATTTAACACCCATTTCACAGCTAAATTCTCTTTCAAGACCTTCAAAACCTTGGCATTCCTCATCAGTAGAACTCAAGAAGAATAACCTTTTTTTTGTATTTGACATGGGATTAACTTCGATTTGGCAGAAAAAAACTTGTTATGTTTTCATGGTCCCACAGCTATGTGGGTAAAGTGTTGCTTTCTTTCTGCCTCTCTGACAAATAGTATGGCCGTTGACGCATTTAGGGACAAATCCTGAGAATGCAGGTGTTGCAATCATGTATGCCAGCAGATGCATTCCCTGTTTCACTAATGTTGCCAACTACAGTAAAATTCCATGAAAGGGAACCTGGGGAATTTGCACTGAGTGGTCCATAATTTAACCCTGCCACTGATTATTCATTATGTGTGTAACTCAACATGTGAGGTCTTTGGATAAGGGACTGTGAGATATGGGCCAGTGTTAGAAACCAGAATCATTATCCCTTAAGCACTATAGAAAGAGATTCATAGATCCTTTGCAAGATTCATAAGCCTTCATTTCTGTTTAGAGTCTCTTGCCTTCCTTCCTTACATAGTTAAGAAAGCATCATGCTTTAACCCCAACCAGCAACAAAATACCATGCAGCCGCTCACTCACTCCCCCCTCACCTCTGACAAGGTGGGCAGGAGAATTGGAAAAGGTAAGACCTGTGGGTTAAGATAAGAGCAGTTTAATAATATAAATAAAGTAAAATAATATAATAATAACAGTAATAATAAAAATAATGAAAAAGGAGATAACAAAAAGACAGAGAGAAGTAAAACCCAAGACAGACAAGTGGTGGACAATGCAATTGCTCACCACCCGCTGACCGCTGCCAAGACCATCCCCCAGTCGCGATCGGCCCCTCCCTGCCAACTCCCCCCAGTTTCTATACTGGCCATGCCACTCTATGGTATGGAATAGCCCTTTGGGTGGTTGGGGTCAGCTGTCCTGGCCGTGCTCCCTCCCAGCTCCTTGTGCCCCTCCTCACTGGCAGAGCATGGGAAACTGAAAAAGCCTTGACTTAGGGTCAGCACTGCTGGGCAACAACTAAAACATCTGTGCGGTATCAACATTATTCTCATACTAAATCCAAAACCCACCACAACACTGTACCAGTTACTAGGAAGAAAAATAATTCTATCCCAGCAGAAACCAGGACAGAGAGAATCTCTGGTTTTGTTTAGGATCATGATTTTGTTCTTTCGTTCTGTAAAAATGCTATCACATCCAGCCCGAAATAAAATATGAAATGTTTTGAATAAGATATCCTAGTGTAAACTTCTATTATAGTCCACTGCAGAAGAAGCATGCATGTGTGTATAGATTAAGTTGTCTGGTATTTTCTTATTTCTTTCCAGGGTGTGGAGAATGTTGAAACATAAACCTCCGAAACCGAGGGAATAAAGTCTGAAGGAAATGGAGGTAGCTGGAATATGAACAGTGCATTTTCTGCAGTATAGCCACAACTGCTGATTCTCAGTCATACCTACATCTTCTCACTAAACCTCATTGAGATACGTGCAATTCTCTTGACTCAAGGTTAGTTGCAGCAGATGTCTGGTAGTCGCATTATCCTCTCACGGGGCTTTCAGTCAGACAAAAAACAGGCTTAAAGCTTCCAGGGCTGTTTTATGGGATAGGTCAGAGTAAACGATCACACTAGTCTCTTTTGACCATAAAATCTATGAGGCTTTGAACTATTCCTTAACATCCCCCAGAAGCTCTCCTCTTCATTTTCCCAGCATATCCTCCACAGCATAGGAAGTGCTATAATATTATGATCTCCCTGAGGAACATCATAGTCTAATGATCAAAGGAGGGCAAAATCAGAGGAAAACGTTAGAAACCATATGAAGAGTCTGAAAATGAGTTAAGATGTATAAAGTATTTAAAAGATTCTGCTGCACTAGCCTTCCCATCATATCTATCTTTTACTTTCTTGGAAAGCTATATTTCTGTGATCTGTCATAGGGAGTCATTGGGGCATTGCCAGAAGGTCTCTGCCTTCCTACCTCCTCAATGATAAATGTAATGGGTTTCTCTCATTGCTCTTCTCTGAAGTTATCTACACAACTTTGCTGACAAATTCCACAGGTAAATAACCAAATTCTGACTAATGCTGGCAAAATCAGCATTACAGGAGCAACAGTGCTGATCAACACATAGACACACCAAAAAAAAATCCAGTCCAGCCTATTTTCTTACAGAAAAGACCTCAAAAAACTAACAACACAGAAAAAGTGGCAAAGACATAATTGTAGAATTGCTGTTATGTCATATATCAATTCTCCTTTTATCTATGAAACATTCAAATAAGGCTCAAAGTCTAGTCTGATTGGATTTCTGCCATTCTGTCAGACTGAAATGGACTGAATAAAAAATTTTAAACTCCTAGTTAACTAAAATTTAAAGTTCCATCTTGTGACAACCATAAGACAAGTTATTTAACGTCTTGATAGAGGTGTGTATTTTCCACAACATTTTATAGAGCCAGAAGGTAGAAGAGAATCCATGTGGTACAAAGACTGTACAATTACAATAGGGATCTTACTGTATAATAGCACTAAAATAATTTTTATTAATATTTTCCATATGTCTGGAGAATAAGAACAGATTTTTTGCCTGATTGCTTTCCAACTATCTATTCCCCTTCACTGTTTCCTTATTAACAGTGGCATTCCTCTACCCTGCTGCCCTGGCTCTCTCCTTAGCTTGTCAGAGGAGGGTTAGATCTAATTATTGATTAATTCATCTGCCAGATAGGTGCCAGCATACCACGAGTGGTGGAACAGTGTCCGAACTCAAGAATTAGGCACCCAGACTCATCCAATGCATGCTCTGTTGCAAGCTGTGTTCCTGGGCAGAGTGAAGGTCCCTGGAGCTGGGACAGAGTGTGCAGAGGAGGCACTCCTCTCTCCTTGAGGAGCACCAAAAGGTTTTCAGATTTTTAAAAAACAAAGTCAATGTATTTTATGAAAAAAAAAATCCAGAGAAAATACACATCCTGTGAAAATCGTTTATGTAGAAAACTCTTCATCAATTTAAATAGCTCCCTATAAACAATTTACTATGGGGAATTTTTTAAGAGGAGAACTTCCACTATTCCTTGTTATAACATTACTACGAAAATACATACTTTAAAAAAAAAAAAAAAACAAACTAAAAAAACCTTGGATTATATGACATTTTATTTGTTACAATAGTCTTATCAAGGACATTTTGCATAAAAAAAGTAATGATGAAGTTAGAAAAACCGTATGGAGAATTAAGTCTATTTGAAGTATTCTGGACACCAACCCTTTGAAAAACAACTTATTGTAAAAGGAAGCTGTTGCTAGGATACTATAGCCACTGTCATCGGGATAATGTGGGGTTTTGTTTGGTTTTTTTTTTAATATTTTAAATAAGAAGTCTTGATTGATGAACATAACAGATTATGAACACTGGTATCAAAGCTGCTTGGTATATTAAAGACTGAGTGGAACATTCAATTTCATGTTGAAAAGCCAAAGCAAAGTTAAGGTCTTCAAAGTGAAACCCATCAAAGAGTGTCACAAGAAATGAATGGCCACAAGCCTTGTTAGCTGCTTGAATAGAAGAACACAGACACATAGCTCGGAAGTGAGCTGAGAACATGAGCCAGAGAGACTAAACAAAAAGAGTGAACAGATGTTGCTGCAGAGGTGAGGGAAGTGTGCAGCCATTTCAGTCTGCTGGAGTCAAAGACAACTAAAACCATAAGGAACAAAAGTGACCATAAATGGGTGCTGAATTAGTCTTCTGTTTGAGAATGGCTAACTAGTTGAAATGACAAAAATAGAAGATCAAAGGAGTATGGAAACTGTACAGACCTGAAGTCCAACCAGGTTTATGGGCAAAATTAGGACTCAAGTCATCAGTAAAATTCCCCTCAACTAGAAGAGATCCATTAATAGTCTTCTATGCATTTTCCAGTCCAAGAAAGTGTCCAAGGTTCTCCAGGTTATTCAGGTATCTGTGCTATCGATTTCAGTGCAGTTTTGCCTTGGAGAGTCTGGGCCTACAATCAGAGCAGAACAGTTCACAAAGAAAATCAGCTTGCATGACAAATTTCTTACTCTGCCTGAGGAATTGTGCAAAGGTATTCTCTCCTAATTAAAATATGAATGCTGTCATCTGATAATCTTCCTTGTGAGAAATAACAAGCTCGCTAATTAAATGTGTGATTTCTTGACATTTAAACGGGTCAATTTTTGGTTTTCTATGTGTCTGATCATTTATTTGAGGTGCTTCTTCCAGGCATGTTTATTATACTAACCATAATTAATAACCAGCACAACAGACCCTTCTAAAACAGAAGGGTGAATAATGTAGTTTTGTCCTTTTGCTCAACTGAAGTTATTTTAAAATAGACAATAACTGTAATTAAATTGAGGATAAAGGTTTTATTCCTATTAAGTCCTCATCATCTTTCCGGGCTTCCCATGTCTGTCTTCTGACATCTATCTTTCATAAAGTCACCTCTTTATTCCTTTTGGCTTTAATGTTTAAAATGTTATTGCATAAAACTCCAAGAAGATGGCAAGACAGCCCAGTTTTACTCTACTGATGTTATACCTGAAAAGGGTGTTGCTGCAGATAGATTGTAAGTTGTGGTATGGATAGAGTGGAAGACTTGTAGGCACAGATTTTTGCTTTTAAGATCTTATGTGATTCCCACAACTGTAATAACTGAAAACAGATCTTGCTTGTTAGCACATCAGTAAGAAGATGGTAAATCATATTTAAGTGTAGCTTTCAACAGCTTTCAACAGAGAATTCAAATCTTTTTAAAATTTCCTTTAGTCTGAATGAGATTGAAGCATACAAGTTTCCAAACAGTCTGTGAAGCAAAATTTTCAAAAAGTACTCTCTTTTGGAAAGAGCAAGCAGTTCCTGTGAATTCAACAATTTATCTAAACTCCTTATTTCAAGGAGTTATCAAGACATATGAGAGAATTGTATGACTTACAGATTTAAATTATTTGAACTAGGGAATGACCTTTCTCACCAGCTTTCTAAAGATAATCTGGCATTTATTACCATTTGCTTTGTTTTTCTACAATATGAAGTTAATTTAGGTGATCCTTCTGTAAAAAAAAAAAAAGATTGTATACCACTTTATTACTCTGGTATGGCTTAGGTCTTTTTGGTTGTTTTTTCCCCCAAGTGAGATGTCTGCCAGGGGTTTGACCTGTCATCTTTATATTTATGCAGTGATTTAATAAGAGGTTACAATACTCAACTGTTTGTTACCCTACTGCAGGGACACAGAATAGGCAACGTGTCTATTATGTCACACTGCAGTTCTCAGACCTGGATCATAATTGCAATAAGCAATCATATGAGTTCATATACCAGGTTATGAACTGCAGCGACAAGAAATAGATATACTACCTGCTTAGGACAGAGAGCTAGGGCCATAACCTTATACACTGTACACGTGGGAAATGGCAAAACATGTCAGAGCTCTCAGAAAGTAAGATTTCCTATGTGTATCTAAGGTCAACAGTTGACTTCAGTATAACGAAGAATGAGTTGCTCAGAATCAAAATGCTGCTTACTTTTGATTTTTAATTCCTCTTTTTTTAATGTATGATAAGAGACTGAACACTTCCTCATCTCTGGTATGTTTCAGAAATATCACAGGAGCAACAGCATCCAGAAGGTAACTCTGCTCTTTTGACAGTGTCAGTGATTTAGTCACTACAACAGTAGACTTTTTTCATCCAATAATCTTGGCATTAAAGTATCTATTACAAAATTACTATTTCCAGCTTGAGAAACTTAGCTTACATAAGTCTTTCATTATAACTAGGAGGAAGGTTTCTCTAAACTGTAAGCCTGGAAGAACTCAAGATTCTGTAAAAAAGTATTTCTTCTTGGATACCACGTGCAGTTTCAAATTTCCCTTCTTTTTGACCTATTTACTTTAGAAATAGGATTTATTGATATCTCAGTTTCGATAGATTCCAAGTGTTCTCTATGCTATACACTCAAATTCATGACAAGACAAGGTTTTGTGTTTCCTTACATCCAAATTCACCTTTTTCAAAATCCATAAAAGGCAAAGCATGTTGTTCGTCTGTATATATCAAATCACTTTTCTTTTTATCTAGGAAATCCTATCATGTACCAGGTAAAAAAAGTAATGATTTATGAATATCTGAGTATTTTATTCTGTATTCTTGGTCACTCTTT
>NW_009595258.1:0-2808 GCF_000690535.1 Cariama cristata | reverse complement strand
TTCCCCTATTTAATTTAATTTGCTAATGATAAATATTATTGTCCCATATTTCTCTTCATTGTAGGAAGAATAACAGAAAAGAAAGAGTCATAGAATCTAACTGAAACACGCAGGTCATTAGTAGCTAAGAAAATACAGTCTTAGAGCAGTTAATATAACATGGAATGCACGGGAATGCATTCTTCCTGGACTTTGTAAACCACACCGCTCCTATAGAGCACAGTCAGTCTGACAGGTAACGAAAAGAAATGTGGTCTTTACGATAACTATGATTCAACACATTGAATATTTGAAAAACAAATTGGATGCAGAACTGTCATGATTGTAATAGACATTGGTCATTTGTTCGAATGTGCAAAGTAACTGTATTAAAATTTAAGATAAAAATCAAAATATCAGAATTAGAGATAGATTTTATAAGCATGCATCCACATACAGTCATATCTATATACATATATGCACATATATAAGTATTTTAAAAAAGTAAACTAAAATCAAATTCATAGCTACATGTCTGATTTCCTTTCTCATCTGAGAGGAAACACATGTGCCTCTAAAACAAGTCTGCATTTTATCACTAAGGTCCCTTTGTTAATCTTGATTGGTAGTTGCTAAATGTTTAAAATTGAGAATGATTAATTTTGTAGGATTATATTTTGAGCCAAATATTGGTAATAAATAATTACCTTTTATAAAACATAAAGAAGTGCTTAACTACATGAACTTATCTTCCTAAGTACATTGTTTTTATTTTTAAGTTTTTATTTTTAAGTGTCACCTCTTACTTTCTCTGCTGATCAGGTAGGGCACAGTAATGATGAAAGGACATTTCAGTCACAACAAGAACACAAAGAATTAGTGTCACCTTTGGACCATGCTACACTGTGTGGAAGTGCACATCCAGGGATGCATGCAACTGACTGTGCACACAAATCCTTCTAGAAAGTCAGCTCAGCCTTAGATGAATTTACATTCACCTGTGCCACCCCAAAAAAAAGGGATTCAAATACCTTATTCCTGGAAAAAGAGCTACTGCCCCTATTTATTTCCCATTGAATATAAAAATGGAAAAGTAACTGCAAGTAATTGAATTATGTGAATAAGATTACACTCCATTGAGCTACTAGCCATTAGATACTGCCAGACATTGCTTACTAACCAATACCCAAATTTAAATCAATCACACTCACTAGAATGTGAATATACAAAATAATATTAGAGTTATTTGCTAGTTGGGGTGTTTGTGCACTAGAAAGGTTCACAGGAAATGGGCGGTGTAAAGGAAAGTGTACTGCAGTGATGCCCGTCTCCCAGACAAAAAGGAGTCAGGCAGTGCTGTGCCGGGGCTCTGATTCCCACTACCAGATTTTGACTTTTTATGAGGCTAAGCTATTTTTCCATTTACTTGTTATTGCCAGTATTTCAACATCACTGATATTTGCATGCTCTGCTATACATTAAATGAGATCCTAGAACAGCGTTTAAAGGGAGCATCCAACATACTCACAAAAACACTGTACATCTGGGTGGTTCCTGAGCTTTCTGGCTGGAGGCGTGGCAGGTGCTGGGAGGGGGATTCCGTCCCTCTGAGGGTTACTGCATGGGTGCCGAGGACTTCCTCCAGTGGGCTGCAGTGCTGGGCTTGGTGCTAGCCTTGCTGCTGCTGCTGCTGCTGTGAAGGGGGAAGCATGACTCAGAGACTTTACCTGGACTTACAAAATTCAGATGGACCCCCACAAAACCCAAAGTCAGAGTTGCCCCTGCATACGTCAGTTCTCTAAGTGTGTGTGCATGAACATATAGGTATGCGCAGGCTGGAAAACCTTACAAAATTATAAAACATATTTATGGGGTCTGATGCAATATGCAGTTTTGCCAATGGATAAAAGATTTAAAAATAAAACATGTTTGGCAAGTTCCAGTTCCTACTTGCCAATTTGGAAGGGAGCGGGGTGATCAGGATAAAGTAATTAAACACTTTTAGCCTTCGTTTTCCATGTCATTGTCTTCATTTTATTGCCCAGTGTTAAGCTAGCCTAAATATTGCTTCAAAACATGAGCTCTGAGGTCCTCCCCTTCTTGCACTCACACTGAGGGTTCTCAGCCACAGTCTCTAGTCACCGTTTATGAGTAATCATAGACTAGCACAACTACCATTAAACACAACAGAGCACAAATCTGGTTAGTAGAAAAGACTGCACTTTATAGCCTTCAGTTCAGCAATAAGATGTTTTTGAGATTCCTCCTTGTGCAGTGCATTGTAATGGGTTGTGTGATTAACAAGCACCACTGCCAACGGAGTCAGACACCAGAGCAAAACACTTCCCTGCTCTTGCCAAGCAACAAATTTAGGGTCCAATTCAGTTAGAGTACAGCCAGTTTCCCTGCTACAGAAGCTGGCCATGATTTTTACTGAAACAAGCCCTTTGCTTTCAGAATGCAGATGAGAATTCAAGACAACCTAATTAAAAACATTAATGATTTTTTTTTTCAATTGGTGTTTGCTTCTGCTTGACATGATTTAATATCAGATAACTCTGAGCATCACAGCTCTTCTAGATATATGATTGCAGCAAAGGAATCTTCATCCATCCCAGAGACACTTAACTATACCTCCTGTTAGATGAAACTCCCTTTTTTTTTTCTTTTTTTTTTAATTCTACAAAAGTAAATAACTTCTTCCAAGATCATGTCCCTTTCCTATGATGCTGCTACTTTCTTAAATATCCACGTTGGCTTTCCAGCATAATAATAAAATCACCTCCTAACCTCTATAAAATATTTTTATTTTAATATTATTTTATTCTA
>NW_009595257.1:8816-35166 GCF_000690535.1 Cariama cristata | reverse complement strand
CCCACCCCACCACCCTCCCCGCCCGCCATCCTTTTGTGCAGTCCATCTGTTTGTAGCTGCATCCAGAGCTGCCTTGCCCTAAGGAGCGCGCACGTTGGCCATGGCACGCTTCTTGGCTCAGCTGAAGGAAACCCTGCCGTTGTGCAGGGACAGAAGGAGAAGGAGTCACTGCTGCATGCACATAGTGTATTCCAGACTGAGCAAGAGTGTCCTTTGGTCTTGCCACACACTTAGCCTCTCTGTCTGTGTTGGCCCAAGTAGGTGTTTCAGTTTTCACGTGGCTGGGAGAGAACTGCAGTAGTTTGGGTATCTAGAAGGTTACTGAGATATGGTAGACTGATTGCTATATTTAGTTAACTAGGGAGTATTGCCAACCTCAAGAAATGACTTGTATATCTTCATTTTCCTCTGGCAAAAGCTTTATACAATGTATTGAAGATCGTTTGAGCGTGAACTTTGTTTAACTAATAGTGAAAATAAATTCCACAGTTAGTTCTCCATTAATAATGTTTAAACATTTGAATCAAAGGAGTGTTAGCTTGAATGATCTAACTGGTCCCATTTGGCTTAGTGTGATGAGGGAGGAGGAACGAGAAATCCAGATGGAAAGCACTGAAGCCAGGAGTGACTTCATCGGTTTATACTTTGAATTATGCCCAGAGGCAATAGTTGCCAACATTATGAAGGTGTTGGTATTATCATCAATTTCTGGAGGAGGGGGAAAAAAAAAAATCAAAAGCAAGCCAAACCCCATAATCTAACAACAACCCAACCCTCCACCCCACCACCACTAGAACTCTGAGTCCAGGTTTCTGTTATTAGAATTGTTTATCAAACTTGTGTTGTGCAATGTCTGAGTACACAACATGTGTACACTTTACCGCTAGTTCACCGTAAGTGTGCAGTGTGAACTATTCTTATAATGGTTCCTAACACGGTCTAGCTATATGCACTTCTGCAGTTAGGGTAGTGCTTACCTGTGAATCAACAGCAGAATTTTGAAAACTGAATTCATGAAATGATGTTGTTTTAATACTCTCCTAAAATATGGTTTGAAATTAAAAGTATTTTTCAAAATGACACATTTTGAGAGAATGACATCCAAAGCAGGATGGGGACTGACTTAATGTTATACCAGACGGCTGCTATCAATAGCACTTTTGGGACTGAATCTTTTCATGTCATAGGCATCATAATATTATAAACAACTAAATTCTGAGTTTCAAATTTGAGTCTAATCTGAAAACAAGTATTTGGAATCCTTGAGGTATTAGTATGGCCTAAGAGTGTGTTCAGATAGTGCTTTGTCACACATAATGTCAAGTTTTCTACTTTAGCAAAATCCCTTAAAGTATAACTGCTCACAGTAAACATGCAGAAGTATATATAAATAACTTGTTTCTAGATGAAGGTGTAGTAATGATGTAGTTCAAAGTTGAAAAGGTAAAATGCATTTTTATTGTCTCAGCCATGGGGTACTTTTCAGTGAGCATGGAATGAACACACTTTGGCATCACTCAGCAGTGCAAGGGGGAAATCTTGACACCACCAAAAACCAGCGGCTATGTTCTCATGATGAACAGAGCCTGGGTCTGCATGCTGTACACCTCACTCAAGCAGACGTGACTGCTGAACTTTAAGTTACCGTGTCTGAATGGCACCAGTAGCTTGGCCAACTTCAAGAATTTATTCTTAATCATGATCTAATCTCTACAATGGCAAATTTTTCTTTCTCTTTATTTGGCATTAATGATGCTAGAATACCTTCCCCCCCCCCCCCCCCCAATAAATTGAGAAGCAAAACATGAAATTAAATCATGCAGTTAGTATGGGATTTCAAATTAATAGTCATTCACTAACCTTTGTGTTGCTTATGAGTTAGTTCAGTTTATTTATGCTGCAGTGGGAGAGTTTGGACTTGCCTTCCCATTTGTAAATGTCTGCTCCCTCAGTACTTCAGTGTTGTACTTAGAGCTATTTATTGAATTTTCATTTAAAGCACTCCAGTGCTCATGTTAAATTTTCTAGATTGATATCACCAGTTGATCTAATAGAAAGGAATAATTTGAAGCAATCTGATGAGGAAGAAGATAGCTACCACTTTCAGCAGATGTACTTGACTGTAGATGCTACTCTAGAACATAACTGTTCTTTCTTCCCCAAGAATGGGTTTGCTTAGGTTCTCAAACACCGAGTAGAAAACCAATGTCTTTTCTTACTAAAAAAATCTTGTATATTTATGTATGTATATAACTTAATAGTTCTTAGAATACTACCTAGTTTTGGAGTAACTTGCAGTAACTCAGGAGTATCAGCATTGCATTTCAAAAATAGTTGGAAATGATCTACCTGCTAATGTAGCTAGTTAACATTCTTTTAAAGCAAAGATAGAACTGTGGAGTTGGTAGGCTGCTAAATAATCTTTCTTAACAGCTACTGTTGAGTAGAAAGGATGGGAGGAGGAGGAAGGTTATTCCTGAACGTTTATTATTTTTTTTCTTAAAAGAATAAACTTGAAAGTCTTGCTTTATTTATGCATTCACTCTGTTTCACATGTTGTGAATTGAAAATTTGGCATTCTCTGATTAAGTGAGATCATTTGCAGTGAAAACCATCTGCATCCAGAAATCTTTACAACTTCTTCAAGGAACTGTTCACTACATGGAAAAACTCTACCTTATATTACTAAATCATTTAAACTTTTCTTAGAAAATTCAGACATTTCTGTTGTTTGCTGAAGGTTTGTAAGTCTTCCCTCTGTTTCCAAAGGAGGTAGAATGGCTCCAAGTCCGTAAATAAATAATGCTGAAATTATGAGAATTTTCGTTGCTAACTTCACTGAGATTGGGCTTCTACCTGTGGCAAGTGTGTTTATGTACTGGCACAAATGTTTGATATCTAAGAATGTCCTTTATTTGTAATGTCAGGTATATGGCTTTATGTATTGCATTCATGCTTTGTAAATGTTGTAGAAGTAGTGAGTAGCTGTTGAGTCCATTGCTTAGAAAAGATCTTCTGAGATACGTTATTCTGAAATATTTCAGATTTATAATTCCATAGAGTAATATTTCTTACAGTTTCTTTTTTCTTCTTTTCATATGCTGCCTTTCTTCAGTTTGTCCTGTGCTGAAAGAAGGCTTAGATTAGAAGTCTTTCCTTTAGGGCTTTCCTTCTGTGAAGCAATTTATTTATTTCTGGTGCAAGGTGCCTGTAAAGGATGTTCCTGTAGTTACGCAAACAGAACCATTTTGTGTGTAACCTTGTCCTGCACGAATGACTCGGTCACAAGAGACCGTAAGCTTATTTTCAAAAGTAGAACAAAAAAGAACTGGGGAGATTTGGTAGCTATTTTGTAATCCTTTTAGTTTCATAAGCCTATCTTGACCCTCTTTAAGACTTGGTCACAGGCTTCTTTTTGTATTTTAGACATATTTCACAGTTTAACAAATCTCTTAATACTCTCTTTGTGGTAATGGAAAAAGCTGGAAGTGTTAAGTGTTAGTTTGATGTAAATGGTTTCTGGTAACTTACAAAACCACAATCGTCTTAGTTGCCTCTAGCTTCACTGCTTAACGGCACATTTCAGGTATAAATGACTTGTGCCGTTACAGACCTTTCTTATCGCCGAGGAGGTTTAGAATGAACAAGTTAGCTTTGCTGGTTACTATTCATAGAAAAACGCTCAAAAGACTGAACCCAAAACTCAGAACAAGAAGCCTGCATGTTGCCAAACAGCTGGACTTATCTTTCCCAATAACTATATGGTTTTATTTAAGTTTAAGAGGTGATGGTTTTTTCCTTTGCTAGGGTTGCAGTTTCACTTTTAATACTTACTCTCCATAACTATGATAGGAAACTAGTAAAACTGATGATGGCTTTTAGAAATGTTTGCATGTTCTAGAATATTTATGCTTCTGTCCAATAATTTTTAGAAACATTTTAATCTTATTCCAAACTTTTGTACCTTTGAACCAAAATATTGCCCAAAGTCTATATGACAGGTAATACTGATGTTGATGTTGAGTTTAACAAAGCAAGTTTGGCTGATTACCTGGGAGAAGGAGATCTCTGAAAGATCTTTTGTCAGTAACAGACATGAAAGCTGCAGAATTAGAGCTGGAACCAGTTCATTCCATCTCTGTACTCTGTGTTCATTTGTCTTTAGTATCAAAAACTGTTAATGCTTTTTTTTTTCTCTGTCCCCACAGGGAGGCAATAATGCAGGGCATACAGTTGTTGTGGATTCTGTGGAGTATGACTTTCATCTTCTGCCAAGTGGGATCATCAATCCAAAAGTCACTGCATTCATTGGTACGTGGGACATCTCTAAAAAGTAGACAATACTATAGTTACAGACTGAGATATTAAAATAACAAAATATATCTGAGGACATACAGGATCAGGATTTTTCTCCCTCAAATTCTCATAGATCTGAACTGCTCTACTATCTTCTTCATATTGTCTTAACTCAGTGGTGAAGTTTGGATTACAGAGGTGTCTCTTATTTTCTGGGATAGTTCACCTTTGTTCTTACCTGTCCTATCAATGCAAACAGCTAGCTGCCCAGCATATTGTCATTCTCTTATTCCTTCTTATGTTCTCTACCAATTATTTCTTTTATTCTCGGAATTTGTCTCTCTGTTTTAGTCTTCAGCCCTGCTAAGTAACTACCAGTACCTTTTGAAACATAGATCTTTCCTCCCTTTTCTGTTGGATTGTGAAATGAATGCTGACTCCAAAAGACTTCTGCACTATGTAGTTCTTGCCAAGAAGTCTTCTTGAGAGAGTACATCAGAAGGTTTGGGGCAGTGGCAGTACTATGTGATGTTGGGATCTATGATCTGTTTGCTTCCTGAAAGGGGGTTTAGATTGTCCTGTCTGTTGTCCCTACAAGCCTGCTTAACCCCCTTCCTCTCTTGGAATCCTTTTTCCAATCCTAGATTTTTTTTTTTTCCCTTTGGCTTGCTTGTATGACCAACCTACTTAATAATCCTGTGTAGCCCTTAAAATTTCCTTCAAAGAACGAAGGCAAATATAAGACCTGTGTACGCAGCGTTGTAACTATGGCTGTGCTTGTCTGCTGTTTCACAAATCAGGTGAGTCTCTGGGTGACTAAAGGCTATGCCCTGTCAACACTTCCATCCTGCTTTTTTGATACCCAGAACTCTTGTCCCTTACACAGTGTACTTCTCCAAATCAGGACTCTATTGCCTTGCTCTTCCTATCACTTCTTCTGGCATATCTCATTGCTTTGAGCCTGTAGTCTGGCCTCTCAGCTTGATGCCGGTGCCAAGAGCAAGTGGTCATTGACAGTTGGCGAAACAGTATAGCAGCTAAAGAGCCTCTGTTGCTACTTACTTGATTCATAAACAGTACTTGCTGAATTCTTGGGTCCAGCTTGTAGCGACTGTATACTCACAGTCAGCATTAACTCTTTACTTCATGAGAATTGGTGGTTAATTGCCTCTTTTCAGCTGTTATATTGTGACTTGATAGTGGGATAGTTTTGCATCAACATGCCCTGTCTAATACTTCTACAGAAATTGAGCCAATGGGCGTGGAGAGAGATTCCCTCTGATGAGGGGAAGGCTGGGATGTTAACTGCTTCTAGTTTTGAGGGCTGTGGCAGATGATACTACTTTTATTCACTATGAATATGTTGCTGTATTATGTCTCTTTAAAAGGTTATTGATTGAAAACAGTAAAAAAGGATGCCCATTTGCCGTGTTGTTTTTGTAGGGTTGAGTAGGAAAGACCACATTCTTTAAAAATACAGTAGACAGGAGAGAGCTTTTTACAAATCCGCTTGTCTGTAGTATCTGCTATCTCTTGGTCTTGTCTGTTCTGAAGTTTGTAGTTCTAGCTTCTTTTAGGTCTCTTTTGCGGGAAAAAAATTATCTGGCTTAGATTATACTGAAAGGTCTTTTATGTTCCAAAAAAAAAAAAAAAGGGGCAAGGTCAAAATGATTGGAGTATTATAATAGATTATTACTATTGATTAGGACTGTACCATGAATGTTATAGTGAAGAAGTCTTAAATACTTTGTATTTTGGTGTTTAGAATGCTTTTCTGTGGAATTAGGTGATAGGCAAATAGTTTCACATGACAGGTCCCTTCATTCTTTAGCTAGATGTTATACTGATAGCTCCAGATCTACTGAGTTTGGTATGACCTTAAGATGGTTCAGTTTTGCTTTATGGAAATGCCCTTTCTTAGGTACTCAGTGATGCTGGTCAATTGTATGAGCTAGTAGTCATCTTCTGAGCAATGTGACAGCTGTGGGAAAGTGAGCTTGCTTTTGATGGAGCTTTTTCCTCTGTTATTTTTGCTAGTCTGTTAACAGCCCCAACTCTATATATGGAATATTCTGTGTCTGTTTACAGCAGAAAAGTGCCTGAGGGGATGCTAGTGTTTATAACGATGATATAAATGTGCTAAGCTTTTAAAAGACAATAGGGTTATTAAAATGAAGTACGAAGAGAGGGAAGTTAATTTTAGAATGAGGAAGAGGAAGTTGCCTTCCAGACTGCCTCAAGATGCTATTACTCTTTGTCCTGATCTAAATTGAAATTTTGTTCAGTTTATTAAAAAGATTCAATGCATGTAGTTACATACACATACTTTGGATGTAAGTCAGTCTTTTACAGACAAATTCCTAAGAATAAAAATTGCAATGTCTTGAAAGTTTAAAAACATAAATAAAATACTGTGCATACTAAACATGAAGTGTCTTTGAATTGTTTGGAATATTTTTTTTCCGTGCTCAACATAATTCATTAAATTTTGTGTAATGGTTTTCTTCAGGAAATGGCGTTGTAATTCATTTGCCAGGACTCTTTGAAGAAGCTGAAAAAAACTTAAAGAAAGGAAAAGGTGAGAAATTTTTAACATACTACACTCAAAATAGTTTGTGGGGCCCCCCTCAAAAGATTTAGACAGAGGATGCCTCTGCAGAGGTGACGTACAAAGTGTTTTTCCAGAACGCCGTTTAGCTGCTAATTTCTGACGGGAGTCTTGCTAGAAGTCCCAGGGCCCTCGTGGGAAGACAGACAAAAGGAGTCTCTGTACGGTTTCAGAAGAGGACATGTTCTAAATATCCATTATGTGCAGACATTTTTCTTTGTTTAAAGCAGTGAATTTAAGAAGTGAAACAACTTGTGAAAGTGTGTTGTTACCTGTTCATAGTCGTTTTACCTCTTACAATATAGTGTACAGTTTGATGATATGTATTAATGTAAACAAAAGCTGTGGTGATCACTTCTTGATTCAGAACTCAGTTTTTGGATACTTTCTGTTATGTCTGTGGCCATGCTTGGTGGCAGTCTCCTGTAAGTGAGGAAAATCAATGGTCTAGATTATTCAAAACCAAAAAGCTACTAGTTGATTGCTGAAATTGAGGAACTAGTAGAATAGCTAGAATTCTTCCTCAGAAGAAGCCTTTCTCAGCTTTACAGGCTGATGCCAAGTTTTCAATAACTAAAACTACTTTTTTTCCCTCTGGAACACGATTGCTCAGTCTTTAAATAGACTGACTGAAGGCTGAACATGAAAACTATTTATCCTTTATACATCAGAAGACAAAAATGCTATACAAAACATAATTTGAACTATTTCATTTTGTCTTTTAAGGGCTAGAAGGCTGGGAAAAAAGACTAATAATTTCTGACAGGGCTCATATTGGTAAGTTCCTGTTATTTGTGTTTTTGTTGATTTTTGTTGTTGTTTTGGTTAATCTTTATTTTCTCTGCACTTCCCATGGCAGTAAAAGCGTGGCAATTTTTAGCTGTGTCTTTAGATAGATATGTACTTTGGATTAAGTCTCCATATGCTGCTTTGGTTTATTGAAGATCCTGGAAAAAAATCGTTCCCCGCTTGGGACCTTCCCAGATTTATATTCTACTGACTCTTTAATCCTATGCCATAAGCATAACCTAGTCAGGAAAGCAGGTTCACTTTCCAAGCCAACGATTAGAGGTCAAAGCAGTCAAGAAGCAGTTCAGAAGTTAATTGACTGCAGGATTCATTTCCCCCTTTGGTGTAAAAGCGGTATTGCTCATAGCAGCTTTTCTGCTGGGAAACCACGTGTCTGGGTGTGACTTCCAAACTAAGGCGCTTCAGAAAGGAGACTTCACAGGCAGGACTCCGTAGGGCTGGAGAGAATGGCTGCCCTCCTCGCGGGGAGCTCATCGGGCAAGGCTCTTCCTCTGTCACCCCTAGGACATCTTTAGTGCATAAATTCGTCCTTTAAATTAGATCTTTAGATATTGTAACATAATAGTTATCTAACTACACGTGTTAGGAAATGGGCTTATTGCTGCTCTGGTAGTCGTCTTCTGAAGATGCAAACTTCCTAGGTCTTTATCAGATAAAACCTTATAACAGCAGAAAAAAGGTTTTGGTTTTGGTTTTGCTTTTGCTTTTCGATTTTGGTTATGTTGTTGTGTGGGTTTTTTGTTTGTTTTTTTGTTTTTTAAAACCGATCTGGAATACCTTAGTGAGTGAACAAGTTATTCCAGAATAAGTATGTTTTTACTTTGGAATAACTACTAAGTTTGAACTAATTGGGTACCTGTTCCTAAGTTACTAAAATCCTTTCTGAGAGTACAATCACTGTATGTGAATTACTTGGAAATGACTAGATTATTAGAAAAACTAATCTGTGATGATGATATTGCAGTGGTAATACTATGAAGTTTTCATAGCTAACAGGTCCTGAGTAAAAATGACCAGTTATTGACTGTCACTCATCATCATTCAACCGCTTAACATAAGTGACCTTTCAGAATGCTTCTGTTGAGCAAGTTTTGATGACAGTCTGGAGGTCTGTTGCTCTGATAAATATGCCTTCTCTAGAATGAGTATTGGTGGTGTGTGAATGATTAGTCTGTAACAAAAGATCAACCAAACATAGGTTCAAGCTATGTTGGAGATAATCTAATCTAAATTGTGGGGATGTGTGGAAATAAACATAAAAATAAATTGGTAAGGCTAATGGGAAAACCACTCTTGTTCTAGAGAGACTAGACTATGTGTTAAATGAGTCTGTTTCTCACAAGTTTTCAGTCTTTCCTGCGTAATGCATAGATTAGTTTAACTTTCAGGAGGTAGTTCTTCAGAAAAAGAAGCTGGCTTCTGTTAACCTGCGAATTGTTGCACCACCGTTTGTATTTGACATGAGCCTTGTCAGGTTGTTTTGGGTTTGTTAGGGTTTTTTGTTTGTTTGTTTTTGTGGTGTTTTTTTTTGTTGTTGTTATGGTAGACAAAGAATTGGTGCAAGGAATTCTTTGCATAATCTTCGTCATTAATATATGTAAGCCTTTAAAAAATAATCGGGGCTTGTGAAGATGACTTGTGTTTACGTAACAGATGTTGGTGGGAGCTTTTTTATTTCCAAATGTGTTTTAATTGATGTTGTCTAAAACATAAAAAAGTTTAACAAATCTTTAGAATAAATGAGAATATTTACTTAAAGTTCCCACTTTAAATTTCAGCACTATGATGTTTTTTTACTATAACCTGTTTTCCAGGATTTTTTTTTTTCAACGGCATGTTTTCTTTGCTGTCCACACATTCTTTTGGGTCACTACAAAGCTGAAATGGCTCAGTTATGCTGTGGAAGGTGTATGCACAGTCTGCAAGTATTCTACAAAATAAACACTTTTAAAAAGTCTCTGAAAAATCTCAGAACTCTTCCCTGTGAAAAAATGTAACTTGTAAAGGGGAAAAACACTCTTGTCATTTCGTTGTCTCTCCTCAGTGTGTATTTTTGTTTTCCACGTTGATAAACAGGGCTAGAGTTGGTTTGAGGAAATCCTTAGAGAAACAGTAATTTTTCTACTTAAGTTATTTTTATTTTCTTAGTATTTGATTTCCACCAAGCTGCTGATGGCATCCAAGAACAACAGAGGCAAGAACAAGCGGGAAAGAAGTAGGTAGTTTTATTTTGTCAAACATAGGATGGCTTAGTACAAACATAGGACTTAATACATTGGATTTCTGCTATTGTTTGTCATTGAGTTTAAAAAAATATTAATTATCCTTGTAACTCTTCAACGTGGAGTATGCAGGGATCATTTCTTACACTTTTGTCATTCAGCAGCTAACAAAAAAACCCTCATTCCTAATGAAAGAGTTGTATCTTGATATTTTACCTTGTGAAAAAGTTCCTAGTTCCTAATTTGCTTTATAAAAAAGGGGTCCTGCTTCCTAATGTTTTAATTGTTTACTGGAGGTATTTGTTTCTGTAGAAATATGTTTCTGTTTATGAAGATTGAAGGACCCCTTTGTCATCTCCAAATAACTGAAAGGACTGATGCGACTAATTTGGTATCTCATGATGCTTCGTTGTCAGAAGTGCATGTAAACGTTCACCTTGTCTACTACATGCTCGTACTGACTTTCTGAAGCTTTTGAAACTTCTAGGAACTAGCTGCTATGTCTCTAACCTATGATTTCCAAGTAGCTCACTAGTTTGTGGGGATGGGGAAAAAGCTGGCAGAATTAACTGTGACATGTCTACAGCTGGAAAGTAATGCTGCACTATAGACTTCTGAGATACCAGTAAACCTAATGCTCTTCTTGGAAGTTTGTCTGTGTGGATGAAAAATAATTGCCTGGGTCATTTTCACACTTGACTGTGCTGTACCAGCTGTCTTGTTATCTGTTATTTTAGGAATTAAAAAGTAAACAGGAAGAAAAAACACACACACATATATACATATATATGGAAGAATATACTTTTTTTTTAGGAGCTAGTATGTGTATATCAGCTAATCTTGATGTTTATGGAGCGCAAGTTAAAATTGCTATATGACAATATTTGCAATTAAAACCACTGCCAGTCACTCGGCTACTTGTGAGAAGGAACCACTTTATTAGTTACTGAAGGAATAACCACTTTTCTCCATTAATTTGTTTTAAAGAAACGCAGGGAAAAAAATTACATTCAAAGCTAAAAAACTTACAGCACTTTTAATAGTGACTTATTCTTTCTGTGAAGTTCTTGAAATTCTGCAATGATCATATGGTTTTCAAGCTTGTTAAAACTGCTGGTGGATTGAAAGTACTAAGCTGTTTCCTCCTAAATTTTAAGGCTAAGTGACTGTAGTGGGGGAAGTACTACTACTACAAGCTGGCTAAGAACAGGCCATCATAAACTGATTATCAAAAGACTGTCTGTTGGAGTGGGGAATTGACATAGCCTGCTAGCATGTCTAACTGTAGATTTGACTACATAGCATATTTGGTATTAAAATTCTTTTGTGTCTAACACTTCAAAGTTGATTATTATAAATAGTAAGTTTATTTTTTAACTGAATGCTTTTATCTGTTCAAATGTAGCTCAAAAACTGTCACAAGTAAGGCTTATGTAGCTACCTTTGCAGAAAGGTTATAGAAAAGGTAATCTAATATAGAATTGTTTTAACTTCTATAAATACAGTCTTCTGACAGCTTAACTCCTTTATGAATTGGCATGTCTTAAAGAAACAAAATAAATGGAAACCAACTCCTCCTCAAAAAAATTCTCTGTGGAGGGTATGAATTGGGGTGGAGGCTAGAGTCAGTTAGTTAAGCCGCCATGGTTAAATGATGCTGTGTGATGCAAAGCTGGTTAGCATGTCTTTCTTTTTGGACTGGAGGCAAACATACCACTCCCTGAGATTACTCAGTATTGAGTCTAATTGGAAGAACTTGGGTTTTTCCAAGATTATTGCTTTGAATCTACTCCAAACTACTAATGACATAACTAAAATGAATTATGTACTGATTATGAACTGTATTTCAGTTCACTCACATATCAAATGACACCCTTTAACATAAAGTTTATATGACCTGTACCTTCTACTTGAAATAGAGGCCCTCTTGAACTGAGGCATGATATGGTACCTTCATGGCAGTTTAAAGAAATCTGGGCCACTCTGCATATGCAGAATTTGTAATTGAAGAAGATATGGCTTTATGTGTCTGCTCCGGGGAAAACAAAACAAACCAAACCAAAACAAACTGGTTAAAACTAAGTGCAAAACTAAGCTTTGCAATGTACAGCACACTTCTGAAAATGCTGCACACCTGTTCGCTTCTCCTTAAAATGTTACTTAATCTTTTGAGAGCGATGGGGAAGATGTTTGATAATCTGCCTATGATGAGTGCAGATTGGCTCCATTTTGATAGCTATTTAGCAAGACTCTGGCAGAAGACGCTTTCTGAACTAGTTGTACTTCTCTGACGGTGAAGTCAGTGCAAGTTGTATGTTATGATGTCACTGATGTAAGCTGAAAAAGGCTTTTCAGGTAGAGTGGGTAGGTAAGGGCAGGTTTTCAGAATCCGCTACAGTGCAAAATCTATTCCTGAACCCTTTGCAACGTACAGCATTTTGGGTATCATTGTTGCTTTTTAAATACTCGGCAGTGTTTTCTGTTTTCCTGGCTCCAACTGAGGTGTTTAGAATTAAATGAAATGTTACTGGCATACAAACTTGAAATCCATACTGTTTGTGCTGTTGCTTTATGGAGGACTTTCTTTAGGTCTTCAGGACCGTTTTTGAGGAAGGTGTTTGTTTAGTTTCAGTTCATAGTACTGAAGGATGTTGTCTTGGCATTCAGTTCCTTGAGTATAAAAGTTGGGAATTGTGTACAAATAAATACATAAGAGTTCACTAAAGTCCAAGAAGTTACTGGTTTAAAAACAGACGTATATGTAGAAGGTTAATATGTTTATGTCTATAAACAGTAGTATTCTGAAACTAAGTTGCATACTAACAGTATCTTGTGTTTTAAATGCTTAAAACAAGGTTCTAAATGCTTGCAATTAACGACATTTCATTTTGTGCTAAGGATGTATTAACCTTAAAGAAAAGACACCTAAGTTTTATATCAAAAATAACTCCTGTTATTCTCTTTTGAAAGTTTGGGAACTACCAAAAAAGGAATTGGTCCAGTATATTCTTCAAAAGCAGCTCGAAGCGGACTCAGAATGTGTGATCTTGTTTCTGATTTTGATGAATTTTCTGAGAGGTAATTTCTGTATTTGAATGCACGGTTGGAAGCATAGCTTTCAGTTTCTGGGTAGTGCCCTGTGTAAGCAATTACAGCTGGTTGCTGTTACTTTTTTTAACTAAAAATTATTTTCAAATATGAAAGTAATTTCATTTATAATTAAATTCTCTATTTATAATTATTAAAATATTTTATCGTTTAAAATTGCTTAATCACCAAATAATTGCAGATACGTAACCAGTAAAACCTGAGGTTGATAGGGGCATGAGGAGGAAAACAGACAAACAAAACTCTCAGTGAAACGTTTTTGCCTTCCAGGTTCAAAGTGTTAGCCAATCAGTACAAGGCGATATATCCTACCTTAGAGATCGATATCGAAGGCGAATTGGAAAAGCTCAAGGTAAGCCTACTTCTGTCTGTTAAATGGTACCATCGCTGTGTGCAGTTACTGATGTGTAAATCTCTTGGTGACTGATGCTTGTGTGAGGAGTTAAAATGTAATACATGTCATGGCAAATTGGTACGTATCAATTTTAAAGTCTGCTAGCATCCTTAAAGATACTTTTCACCCTGCTTTATGCAGCATTTTAAAACTTAGTGTCAAGAGGAATACTGCAAACTTCAAGAAAAAGGCTTGTATAGGGAGAATTATTTTTTACTTCTGATTATTCGAACATACTGGCTAGGAGGAAAAAAAAAACAAACAAGATTGTAGTTGGGGAAGGTATGTTTCTTTGTAAAGTGGAATATTAATTCCTTGTGTCAGAAACTTAAGAACCGAATTAAATTATTCTTCTAAGTAATAAGCCTTAAGGAAAAAAATGCTGTTTGACAACATAGAAAAATGTCAGTTGATAGCAGCAGAACTAATGAAGCCTCATTGCCAGCAAACTAGTCTAGTGGTTAATTATGAATTCTGATTTGGTGTTTTCCCTGCAATTGGGACAGTTCTGAGATTTCTCAGTAGTATTAATTCTCTTATGCTTAATAGTGCAATTTTTTCGGTGCACCCGAGTTCTTTGAAAAAAATATCGGGTGTCTTACACTTACCCAGCCTTTTTGATCATGCATTTTATAGAAACTTAACTGCATGAGATCCTTTTTTTACCCATTAGAAAACTTCAACCGAATTTGACAAATTATTTAAAACCATTGAGGTATGTGTGGAACAGGGGAGGGCATGCCCAGTTACGTGTTTAATTCTTTCGGAAAATCAGGCCAAAGAAATCATCCTTCTTGTATCTTTAGTTGCCACTAAACTCAATTTACCAGCTCTAGAATGGAGTATATGGGCGTTCTTAGCACTTTTGTTTGTCTTACTTTAAATAATATCTGTTACAAATGTTGAGTTGTAGTATTTTTGTCAATATGTGGACCTAAAAATCAGTTACAGTGGAGTGTTTTACAATGATTCGTAGTTTACTTAATGCACATTAGGATTACAGAATATCTGAAACTCAGGGTGGAAACATAATATGTATTTGTAGCTTGAGGAAAATTACTTGCACTTAATGTTTGTTTTACACTAATGTACTTGATTGAATTCTGAAAGACAAAGTGTTATATTTCATGTGAAGTTAATCATTAGAATGAGAACTTCCATGTGTTCACATGGGGAAAAAGGCTGTGTACCGAGTGTTAATCTCAACAATACTGGCTGCTTCTTACATCCAGCTACTCAGTGGCATTCAGGCATGTGACCCTTAATTCCAATAAATAACTTTTTACTTTTACTTACAAACATACCTGTATATATATCACAAATTATGCTACTTTACGACTGTGTGCATTTGTTGGCTTCAGACGGCCAGAAGAGGAACTCCTCACATGCTAGTTTTGGGGGAGAAATTTTGAACATTTGGAAATTAAATACTGAATAAAGTATTGTGATTATACTCAAGCTTGACTATTTCTAAAGTATTTTGAAAGTTTGGATTTTATTTATTTTTTCTTTTTTTCCTTTTTTCCCCTTCTTTTCTTTCTTTCTTCCTAGGAAGAGCATACACATCTATTGTGTAAATCTGAGTCTAATGTTCTTCCTTCCCTTGTTCACGTATTATGGCATATTTAGCATTTCTTTGTTTGATTTTCCTTTTTAAAAGGGAGCACTGTTATGAGGGAGCAATAGCACTTGTACTCTGACTGGCTTTATTATAATGAAATTATAGTATATAATAGTCTTTTGTATTATTCAGGGCTGCATGGAAAAAATAAAACCAATGGTAAGGGATGGTGTTTATTTCATGTATGAGGCTTTACATGGACCACCAAAGAAGATCTTAGTAGAAGGTGCAAATGCAGCACTGCTGGACATAGATTTTGGTAGGTATAACCTTTCTGAGACACATGTTGCTATATACTTATGTTGTGAAAGAGGCACACTAAATATAAACTCTTCTGTGCTTAGCTGTTCTTATGGCAGAAGTGTTTTGTATTTTGGAAGAACAGTACTCTCCATGAGTAGCAAATAATTACGGGAGAAGGGGAGAAAAAGCTGTTAATTAAAATCTTTCAAAAAGCTTTAGACTTTCCCAAGATTAATTACTTGAATGACTGTAAAGATCAGCTGACTTTTGTTAAACAGGGTGTAGCTATTACCTCAGTGTCTGTAAATTTCACATGAAATAACTCAGTTGTATACACCTGTGGAAAATACTGGAGAAGAAGAATGGAGGGCTTTGAGAGGCAAAGTGTATACGTACAAAATGCTTGTTGAATTTTGCAGAATCAGCTTGCCTTTTTTTTGTTTTATTTTTAAACCCTTTATTTAACACTTAGTTTTCTACTGTTTCTCGATGTAAGGAAAGATGTTGGGAATCTGGATTGCTAATGAAGCGGGAGTGAAAAGACTACTACAATCAATTTGGAATTATAAATGGTGCAGTTTCTCTTAAAACACTGATTTTGCTAATAAAATTAGAAGCTTCTTGATAGAAGCAGCTTTTTTTTTTTAAATGAAGTTATTATGTTATCATTATATTGTAAGGACAGATAAATTATTATACCTCTGTATCGGCATAAGCAGCCTATATGATTGGCTCCTGCATTTTGTCACATTTTTCTTCAGTCTCACTGGCCTTGTAACTGCATCATTTTTATTGTTGGAAAGGTGCTTAAGCCTGAAAATGAAGCCTGTAAGGATTACTATCATACAAATACAAAATTGGCATGCAGTCTGCTTTCAACTGATGGGCATTCTGATTCTGGGCATTTTCAAACATAGTGAGTTTGAAAACCTCCTCTTTTAAGAGGAAGGTATGTCTAAGACTAGTCACTGTAAGTTTTCCCATGATAATGGGAAGAATTTCCCATGATAATGCTGAAAAGCACCAAGTTTTCTCATGATAATCTGAATATTGGAAGAAATTTCCCTTTTTTAACAAGTCAAAAAAAAAAAAGAGGAAAGAAGTCTTCAAATACTCTTGTCACAGGGAAATGTTTGGTGGAAAACTGAGATATTTACAGAAGACTCTAGGGGGGGGTTGTTTTTTGTAAGCAGTGAGGATTTTAGATTTCCTATAAGTACAGGAAATGCAAATAATCTGGACCTCATCGGGTATGTCTGTAATACGTACAGAGTTGGTTGGGGCACTTAAATTTTTCTCCTGCCTGTGCTGAGAGACCCTCACACAGAGACTTATCTGCTCTCCTTCAGTAGATACCATCAGTGAGTTGGACACTTGGGTTAGCAACAGACAAGTCCTAGTCAAAAGATTGACAATGCCAAATCTGATTATTCGGCATTCTGAACAAGGCTATTTTCTGTGCCTTGGTGCATGGAAGTCTTAATACCGAGGTGAGTGTCATGAATGTGTGCCTGTTGGCAGTGAAGATGGTGAATCCCCAGCCTTGCAGTCCATCTCGCTTTGTTCACAGTTCAAATCAACTAAGGACTGGCATGCTCTGTTTCATCTCCCGTTACTTTTAAAAAAAAAAAAAAAGAAAAAAAAAGTGTAAACCTAAGGATTTTGAGATGTTTAGCTCTTACCTTTGCTGTCCAGGCTGCCTTTTAAATGAGGGCTGAATATTTAACTAGAGGCAAACTCTCACCGCTAATGAACTAGACTGTATTCCAGGAGGTTTTTTTGGTTTTCTTTTCTGTGATTGTTTTTAATTGTGGAAATAATTTTTTCGATTGATTATGTAAGCAAAACTGTTCTTTCCAGAGTTCTACATGTCTTTGTAATTTCTTATCCTTATAATGTGCTGACCAGTTTGTAGAGCTTGTATTTTATTTTTTTCTCCCAAAAGGAAAAATGGTACACCTGTATTTTCTAACCTTTTAATACGATTTTCTTAAGAGTCTCCCTTCAGATTTTCACATTGTTCTATTACTGAGTCTATTTTATGTAAGATAGCAAGGCATGGTTTTCTGGTGTCTTACTCCGATTTTTCACTTGTATGGTCATTCAGAATTGTTATGTAGTCAACTCTTGCCTCTGTACCAGTTGAAGTAAGTGGTAAGATTTCTACCTTTTTCAATAAAGAAGGACCAGACAATGTACATACAAAGCTAAGAGCTCATTAAATACATTCTTGACTGCAAAATACATTTATCGTGTGTTTTGTTTTGGTTTTTAGTGTTGTAAAACCTAGGTTAATGCAGTGCAAGTACTGTTCCTCACCAGGTTAGATTTTTTTTTTTTTAAAATAGTTTAAAACCAGTGATTGAGTAAGCTTTAAAAACCTTTTTTTTTTTTTTTTTTTTTTTTTTAATAGGCACATATCCTTTTGTGACTTCATCAAACTGCACAGTTGGAGGGGTGTGTACAGGTCTGGGCATGCCACCGCAGAATGTTGGGGAAGTGTACGGAGTTGTGAAAGCATATACAACGAGAGTTGGAATTGGTGCCTTTCCTACAGAACAAAATAATGTGAGTATTATCAGCCCTAGATGTGACCTGTAACTGGGTGACATAACTTGGTGTGTCTGTCTTATGTTGAATCAGTGTTGCTGGTTAACTGCAAGTAGATGACAGTGTGTTTAGATGTCTCATTCTTCTGATTCTAGACTGAGCTTACAGGACTGCCAAAGCTGATGTCAGTTTCTCTGACCTTCCTATGGAATAGAAGGCTAGAGCAGGAACAAATTTTGAGAGATTTTCTCAAAGTGTTCTCTTGAATTAGAAATAGCATTTTGTATTTCTGTTTTCATCCCAATGGACAACTTTGTGAAAAATTGGGGGAAGAACTTTTAAGGTAATGTACAATATTGTAAAATGTTGTTAAGTATACACCTGCATCGCATATTGCAAATAAAAAAAGGTTCATGTAATCGTATTACTTTTTGTTAGGAAATTGGAGAATTGCTGCAAATGAGAGGTAAAGAGTTCGGTGTTACCACTGGTAGAAAGAGAAGATGTGGCTGGCTGGACCTTGTGTTACTCCGATATGCCTACATGATTAATGGATTTACTGCGTGAGTTGTTTTGACAGCTTTGCTGGCAGCTTGACATAAAATCATGAAATGCTACAAATTACTGTAAATTGTACATAAACCAGTTAGTAATACTCAGAGTGTTAGTATTGATTTGTTGATTGTTTTGATATTTTGATAAATTAACTGTCCCTCATTTTTCCTAGCATTAGATGTTTTTATATTTGACATATCATACTTGTAAATTTTCTTTCCTTTACTTGTAGCACATCGTTATTTCTCATTTAAAATGATCGAAGAAGCACTTACGTGTCTTAGTACTTGGTGCTTCGAGTTACCCCGACCCCTGCTGTCCCACCAAACCCAAATCAAGTGCAGTACAAGGGCCGTAAAACCTGATACAGTTTGTGGGGTTTTGGTTTGTTAGTTTGTTTTCAAAATAAGACAGATGGGAACCCATGATTATCTTCAGCAGTATGTGTAAATGAAGAAAATTTGGATATGACTTTGGGATTTTAATAAAAATGAAAAATAGGTGTCTGAAAACTGGTATAAAATTTCTAGTAGATAAACTGTAAATACGTGCTTTACTTAAATTTTCCTGTTCTTGTCCTTTGCTTTTTTTATTTAAAATAGGATGCAGCCAGGTATTTACAGAGCCAGTGTTTGATTATTTTGCTGCCTTCCCTGTAGGACAGGAACATTTGGCAGAGGACAGGAACAGACAGCAACAGGCACCATGCTATGAAACCATCTCAAACTGAACGGTCATGAAGTACCTTGGCAGCACCCTGACCAGTTAAAATTCTAACACTAAAGGCTATAGACCACCCACTTTGACAATACCTGTTCTTTGAATTTTACCATTTTCTTATAGTACTAGATCTAAGGACACAACAAAAAGGCTGTGTTACCTTTTTTTTTTTCCTCCCCTAAAGTCACACCAGATAAATAGATTAGTGCCATACAAACTACTTTTCTGAGGAAAGACAATTAATTGCAATGTGCAGGAATCAGTTTGTCTTTCGGTATTCTTACAATGTGATAGGAGTTGAGAGTTGTTGAACTTGTTTAACCAGAGTAATGTTTCTTCATAGATTGGCACTTACCAAATTGGATATCTTGGATGTGTTTCCAGAAATCAAAGTTGGCGTTGCATACAAACTAGATGGTGAAATCATACCTCATTTTCCTGGTAAGACTGCTGGTTTAACAGTGTTAGATTTTGGTGAAATGTAATCTGATGCTTCAATGCATTTGACTTTTACTTGTAAAATTTATGACAGGAATGTGTTACTTCAGCATCGAGCCATTAATGTCTTCCCAGATGCACCAGAGACACCCTGTACCACACCTGTACCCACATCCTCAAGACACCTGTACCAAATACTGTCATTTGTCTACTAGAAAGATGCAAAGTGCTAGACAAAGCTTCTTAAATGTAAATGTTGTTACCCCTTTATCCCTTTCCTTTAACACAGCCTGCATTACCTTCAAGCTAAATCGGAAGCTCGTTTCACACTCTAAACCCAGTGTCTTATTCCAACTACTGTATTCATCCCCTCTTCTAGCAGGACAAGTCTTCATTTAAGTATGCAGTGAACCACATGAGAGAACTGATCCCGTTGAAAAGTTAGGTTTTTCTCTCCTTACATTATTCTTCTAGCAATTCAGTTCCCTTAGTGGTTCACAGAGCAGCCAAAACCTGTTACACCTATGCAATGGAAACAAGGGAAAAGGGGTGTGGGGGGGAATGAGCAATTAGTTTTAGGTGAAAGCAAGACTATTTGCTAATGCAGATCCAACATACATCAGCTTATTAGCATGATAGAAACTATAGCTCCTGAGGAGGACAGTGATCATTTTTACCTGAAAAATGTACCTGCATGTTAAAATATTCAAATATCACAAAACACTGTTTTAATGGATAGTGCATCTTTGTCAGTTTGCTATAGTAGAGACTCCAGAAAAAGGAAGAACATTAACCAGTGCTAAAGATTGGGCTTTCTGATTTTTCTGATGTGCACGTAGATGCCTGTTTCCATTTCAGTTCCAAACCTCAGGGTTTGAGACTGGTCACAGGTTACAATTTTTCATATGATACCATCATCAGAGAACTTTTGTGGGTGAGGAGATCAACTGTGGTAATCAGATAAATCCTACTGCGAGTTGTATGTAGCATAAAGATGTAATTATGTATAAAGGAATAAGTGATGATCTGCCAGTAGTCCTTGAAAATAGCACATTATCTGTTAGAGAAATTCATGAGGAATTAACAAATCTGTTTCTCCATGTGCTTGGGGAACTTCTGTAGTTGGTTTGACCTCCAGTATCTTCGAATAAAATCTGAAGTTTGTAACTTCAAAGTTACAATCTGAATGCGTACTGAATGACATGGCATGCACTTTTATTCAGGAAATTTAGCACTTACCTTGCACTAAACCATGGAATGCTTTTCCCTTTTTAAGAATCAGCTATTCCCTGATTGATACCCTTATCAAAATATTAAGGAAATTTGTGTGTACTTTAGACGGCCTTTGAACATAATGGAGATTGTATGTTTGAATTGAGAACTACTCAGTAAATGCTGCATCTGTAGCCCTGTCATCTAAGCTGGGGCTGTTTGGCCTGTCTTGTGCTCAGGGCAGGAGGACCTTCTCTGGCAGTCCATCATTAAGGTGACATAAACAGGTGGCCATGTTTTCCAGGACTAAGACTTCAGTGATTACTTTGGGGTTTTTTTTCCCCATTCATTGTGTCTCTCAAGATGGGACCAGTATCTTGTTACATCTCCTGAGGGCAGGCTTAGCTCCCTGTATATGCCCTGGTACCGGGTGGCTGACCTTTGGTCATAGCAGCACAACACGGCTCACTTGCCTAACTAATTTTTATTTTTTTTTTTACTGTATAAACAATTAAGAATTCTGATAGAAATTTAGTAGAAGCTGTTGTCTTTGCTGTTGACATGCTGTCTTCCTTAAGTGTCGGAAAGGAGTTTGAGCTGAACTTCTGGTAAGCTGGAAGATGCTGTCTCTCACAGTGCCTCTGTGTTCCACACCTCTCTCGTTGCTATACTCCTCAACATTTGGCAGCATTTTGAGCACATATGCTGCAGCTAACTTATTACCCCCACCCCTGGCATCAAAAACAAAAGGCAACTTTCTTCCCACTTTGTGTTTTGCAGACAATTAGATTATTTCTGATGTCTGCATCTCTGCCTGCTGTGCACTTGTATAATTTAACTTTTTTTTTCAAAAAAAAAAAACTTGCCACTGACATTTTGAATTTAATTTAGAAGAGATCTAGCCTGGAAATCTCTCGCTGCCAGGGTATTTATTTCTCTCTCCTCTCCCTACTCTCCCACTCTCTTGGAGATGTTAGTGACTTACCCTTCTTGTGAAATGACTGTCTCTAAATTAGAAGCACACACAGTGCCCGTCATCTGTGGAGAAACATGCCATATTTCATATATTGTTCCTTTTTCCACCTGGATCAGAGAATCATACGAGTCTCAGGATTTTTTTAGCTTAGATTTCTGTGGGCATTTCATAATCTCCTGTTAAGAAAGAACTGAAAATGTCTTGTAAATTTACAGCTGACTTCAGTTGGTACCACTGAGGCTGTAGTCTTTTGCTCTGGAGCTGGCTGGTATCTCTATTTCTGTTCAGTCATAGGAGTTTATGAAAGAAGGAGAGAACTCCTGCCTAGCTCTGAGCTGATCAGTTTAAAAGGAACACGAAAGCCATGGTCCAGTCCTGCTAATGCCTTCTGTCCAAGTTCAGGCGTCAGCTGATCTCAGCACAGACACAACCTCTATCTCAGGAAACTTTGAAACCGCAGTTCCTTAGGAAATTGAGAGGTTATTTTGGAGAGTCTTTACTTCATGCTTACTTTTGTTTTCTCTTCCCTAGGCATCTGCTGCAGATTAAAGAGCTAGGACACTGTGCTAGGTGCACCTTTGGTCTGACCTATATGACTGTTTTTATGTTCAGTTTCTGGAAAATTGTTGGAGGATCTTTCTCTTAGAATGGTGCCAAGATCCCAAATTTCAATTATTCTTTTTGAGTTGGAAGTAACATTACATCATTCCCTCTCCAAATTATAGTACCAGACCACCAGATATCATTATATCTGCTCTCTCTGTGATCTAATTGAGCCGTTAATAAGAAATATTCCAGAAAGCTTAAAAGATAAATCCCCTAAGGGAAAAGCTGAGAGAAATCTAGATGGTGACTACATCTGTTGCTGCACTGAGCTCAGTTTATGGCATATCTTTACCACGCATCATCTCTTGTCGCACCTGCTGGAGCAAAATGAGAGAATCACTTGAAACATCAAGAAATTTATCCCTTCTTTTTCTGCCTCTCTTTTGGGGAAGTAAGGAGTTGAACTAATATGGAGTAATGGAAGATTGTAGACAAGATTAGACCATTCAATTCTAAGTGCTTTCAGCTTTTTCTCAGCTAGCCTCATCAGAGAGGCTTCAAAGTAAAAACGCCTGTGGACCTCCAAGATTAGGTGCTCAGTCACTTCCCTTCTTCAGAAAGGAGGAGGCTAGCTTCTTACTCGAGACCATTTGCGGTGCCTGGAGATTAGTTTGTCATTTTGCACTTCGAATATAGCTATTCTATTTTACAGTTCACCTGGACAGCAGACACCACCTCAGTTGTTACTGCTGATGACATTAAAGAAAGTGCTTATCCTTGGCCTCTGCAACCCAACATCCTCAATGTGCCTGCCTGCCTGTCCTGATTGCAACAAGTATTGATTCAGGATCATTTGCCTTAACCTCTGAACACCTCAGTCCAATAATTGTGCGTTTCTTCGCTGTTGGAGGCTTTGAAGTCAGTAGAGCTAGACCTCTTTCACCCTTACTCAAAATGCCTAGTTCATGAAGGCTGTCCTTACAATATTGCTACTACTGAACTCTTAACCTGCAGCAGGAAAAATTGTTCAATATGCTAAGCCTGAGTTTGTGGCTAAGCACACGCTGGCGAGGATTAGCTATGGTTTTGTGTTTGCACCTTTACTGTGCTTCTTGCACCTAAAACCCTTTCCCAGGCTGACTCACTGTCTTTGCAGGAGTGGCTTGATCTGAGACATGGAGCCCACGTAACGTTAATTATAGTGCCTTTGGCAGAATGCTGTCTTTTCCAGGAAGGCAAGAATGCCTGACACCTCCTGGTTTTTTATCATTGTATTTTGGCCATTTTCAGGCTTAAGACTTTTCTTCTGCTGCCCGATGTCATTCCAAGGCTAATGTTCAGATAATTACTGGAATGATTCAGTTCTAGAACAATGTACCTAGCATCTTTTCCAGTACTTGCAATCATCACAGGATTCAGAGTTAATGGACAACATTGTAGAGAGTTACTAAATGAAGGACAAAATGGAATATACTCATTGCTTCTATTCTGAGAAGTAATTGGAACAGTTACTGTTCATACATCATGTGGGACTCCACACTGGTTGACAAATTCGTTGTAGAGTTTTGGGGCAAAGGGTCTGTGAGCATCAGGAGTCTATTATGTATAAACTACATCTTATGACTATATTTCTTCAATAAAAAGTACACTCCTATGCCATACTGCCTTGATATTTAGAAGCTGGTGCCTGATTTTGCTTTCACATCACCGAATTCCCTCATGAAGCAGGAGTTGGATCTTGGTATTTATTCAGAGGAAAAAAAAAATAAATCAACATTCTGGGGAATTACTTTTCCTGAAAAGTTGTTTTCTGAACTGAAAAGATTGTGGTTTAAGCAGAATGTTTGCATGTGACTGAGTACTGAAATTCCTATAGTCTAAGTCCTGATAGTTACTGGATTTTTTTTTTTTCTCTGCATATATAGACAAAAAGGGACACTTCAGCACCTTCAGTGCTGGTATTATGTTATGAGTAAGTCTGTTTGTGTAAGAAAAGAATAAAAAGCTTTACAGTTATGTGTTATATAATGAGAATATATAATCTTTGTGGACATGATATTTTTTTTCCTGTTTGCTTCTCAGCCAACCAGGAAGTCTTAAATAAAGTAGAGGTTCAGTATGAGACACTCCCAGGATGGGACACAGACATATCAAATGCAAGGACGTTTGACGAGCTGCCTGTAAATGCACAAAATTATGTTCGCTTTATAGAAATGGAGTTGGGTGTTCCTGGTAAGTAAACCAGATTTTTTTGTTTGTTTGTTTTGTTTTTTTCCTGTTCCATGAAACCTATCTTGTACTTTCTCTTAATGAACATTCAAAATATTGAAGACTAGTTTGTAGCTGTGGTTATTCTGACGTACCTGGTGATACTTGCAATTATTGTTTTACTTCTTTTTATCTATCTATTTAGCTGTTGAATGGAAAATTTTCAAAAGTTTTAATATGCACTCTTTCTTTGGCTTATACTATAGTTCTTGTTCAACTGAGATTTTTAAAACTTGCTTAAGTGCTTTTCAGATTGGTTGTAATACGGGTTTATTCTGCTGCCATTATGAAGTCAGTGGGACTACTGGTACAGTAATGTGTTTAAATACATGTGACAGTAAGAGGTCCTAAACTAACAAATTTCTCTCATGCTCCCTAACAAAGATGATACTGTGGTTCCATCCAAAGCTGGGAATTAAGAGATGATGCAAATCTTTACTTTTCTGACAGTTTCTATGTATCTTTTTTCCTATGATCTATTATGGCAGCTTCAAGACTGTACCTGCTTTTCTAAGTTATCAATGCCTTCTTACTTTGAGAACAATAGACAGAGTTACCATTTGTTAACCTACTAATAGTATATGCTGTGTTTTTCTTCCAACTATGGTACCTAAGATCTTAAGTGCTTAAGAAGATAAGTTTTTGTCTTATCTTAAGATACAATCTGAACTTGCTTTGTATTACTTACAATGAAAGTTTGTTTTTCTCTTCTGCAGTTAAATGGATTGGAGTAGGGAAATCCAGGGAATCAATGATCCAGCTGTTTTAAAGATTTCAGATGCATGGAAGAAAGCACACTCCTCAAAAGACTGCTCATTCTTAAATGCATTAGTAGCCCGCAAAGCAAAGATGTTGGAAAGATAGATTTTTGCATGGAAAGAAATGCTAGAGTTGATACCCCCCAAATCAATTGCTACTCCTGAAAGAGACTTTAACATGAACCTGTATCAGTTCCTGTTCAACTACAATTTCCAGACACTTGTCATTGTTGTTCAAGGTGCCATCAGATTTTTTTTTTTTCTCCTTACCTAATATTTACTTCATAATGTAATTCCTGTTTGAAAATCTAAGGTAGCATTACTTTCATGACTGTTTGTCTTTGTTATCCTCTCTCTGCTTTTGGCGGTGTTACTTCCCTGAAATTTTAGACAGTAAAAATAATGCAGTTTTGCACAGATAGCTTTACATCCTCATTATTTGTATTCCTAAAGCTGTTGTATTCTTAATGGCTGCTCTTGTGAGTGATTAAAGAGGGGGAGTCTGATTTTATAATGCTATAAATGCTGTCTAAATTATTGTGTGATCTGTTTTTTAAGAAAAGATGTGATGCCAAGTTGTTAAGAATGTCCAGTTTTTTTTAGCTGTATAACACAGAAAACTTACTCTTTGTAACTCACAGAGGACACTCAAGTGTTTACCAGGAAGTGTGCCCAGAAAGTTAGAAAATTGTTATTGTAAAAAGTTCATTTGCGATTATTAAAGAACTGTTCTGATTTTGAGTTAAATGTTTTATAATTTTTTTTTTTTTTTTTTTTTTTTTTTTTTTCCCCCCCCCCCCCCCCCCCCCCCGTTATTTTAAAAACCCTGGACTTCTCTACTTCCAAGGCGCATATCTCAAACTGTTTCCCTAATGAAATGAGGTTATATTTGGTGAGAAGTCTTAACATTTTGATGCCCTTTTAAGTTCCTTTCTACATAGCCAATAGAAGATCTTTCTCTGGAGAACTGGCAAAGCACAGACACTTCTGTAATTATAAATTGAAGATGCTTTAGAAATAATGTT
>NW_009595257.1:3937-8787 GCF_000690535.1 Cariama cristata | reverse complement strand
AGGGAAAATAACAAGTATTCACCTCAAGACATCTGACACGTTTTAGCTTATTAGTGTTGGGAAATGTTCTGTAATTATTTTCATTTATAACCATTATTGTATATTCCAAAGAATCTGATTTCTTTTGGCAACAACCCAATAATTACATATTCCCTTTCCAGATTTTTTGAGAATGACTTTGTTTTTACACGCTATACCATGGTATTCAAATACTTCCTTTTCACTTAAACTTAGTTTCCTAAAATTAAGTTTGTATCAGGGTGGGGCAGTAGTTTTAGATTTAGTTTAGTAGATTTTGGCTATGCAGGTGAGTATAAGAAACTTTTAAGGCAAAATGAAAGATACGAGGCCTTCCAGATTACATCTTGGGTAACCAGACATTGCCTGAAATGGAGTAGATTTGTTGGGCTGATGCTGCTGTTGAGGTGTTCAGCACAACATTTATGTTCTCAATTAACATAAAATAAAATTGCTTATCGTAAGAGGAGGAACAGGAGGGTTGAAGGATGAAACTACTGTTATTTAAGGAGCCTTTTCTACTGAATTTTTTACATGTTACAGAGCAGTTATCAAGGTGTGTATTTTACTTGTGTAATATATGGAAAGAGAAGGATACCACAGAATGCTGGAAAATTGGCAAATACATTGAGACGCCTTTGTATCAGCATTGCATGTAAAGATCATTCTCCTCAGCATTAAAAAACAAACAACTTCATACTCAGTTTTTTCTGGAGGGGATGAGGGTCTAGTTTTGCTGTCGGTCTCGCGGTCCAGGAGAGAACAGTACCATCCCTCCCTAGCTAAGGGACACCTCGAATTAAAAATCTCTTCCTAATTCCCTGATAAAGAGAAGAAGGGATATAACTGTGTGAAACACAAATTCCAGTCTTCATTTAGAAGGAAAAAAAAAAATCACAATTTTCTAGATGATGGAGGGAATTGACCTTGCAATATGAACCATAGGTAATAATTACTAAGTATTCTTGTCTTCCTGTAGCTGTAGGAGGCATGGAGAGGATTTGTGCTGTCAGTGGAACTACCAGCCCAGGACTGGGGACCTAGCTGGTTCAAGGAGTGAGTACATAAATAAATGAGGGCATGATTTCCTTCTACGGTGAGTCAATAAATGAGGGCTTACTATGTAGTTGTGTTTCACTTCTGCCCAGCAGAGACCTTCAAGTTCAAGGCCTGTTGCAATTCGTCCACTGTTGTAACTCCGCTGTACAAACTGCCCTTGTTTTTCAGTTGAGGAATTGATATTCCCAGATGCAGCAGGATTTCCAAGCAATATAGCTACAGCCTAAAACAATAGAAAGTATTTGTGCAGTTAAAGAAACAAAACTATTGTCTTGGATGCAAGACTGATTTATGTTCTTTTGCTTTCTTTTGAGTTCAACTGAGTTTTTTCTTTGATTCTTCCACTCAAGTGCAGGCCTGGAAAGCTGAAAACATCCTCCTACCAGCACTTATCTGGATAATATGTGGTCCAGGATATATTGGTGTATATTTACTCTGATGACCTGGAACGAAGAATTTTTCTCTTTAAATTTCAGGTGGTTAAACTTGGCATCTGTAAAGCTTACTATGTCGTCCCTGAATGCCAGTTTTGCCTAAGTGTTCCTGGATTGAATTCTTGGACTGGTGTACAAACAACTTTCCTGGTGTCAAAGAGTGGTTATAGAATGATTATATCCTACCACATTCCCCCATCCCTCAATGCTACTTTTTCTACCCCTTGTTTCATTTGTATGTATGGGGAAATAGGCTGGGATGAGTTATCACCAACCTGTATGTTGTGGAAGCAAATATTGAAAGTTACAGAGATTGTTTCAAGCGCTGTATGCTCTGCTCTTGAAACCGTGCTGTGTTCAACTATGGAAGCAAGGAGGAAGAAGAGACCAGCAGCCTAATACTCAGCCACCAGCAGTGTGTTTAGCAGGGGCAAAGTTAAATGGCTTTGAAGGCACTTGTAGTTTTTTCTCTAGCCAGAATTCGCTGTTCTGCTTTTTTTCCCCCTTTCGTTAGTCAAGAGCCCTTTGACCTCGAAGGAATTGCCACACTCCTTGGGAAAACGCTTTTGGTTGTCTGTCACAGGTTAGCAGTAAGCTGTAAGAAAAGGCAAACCCTTTGTACCTCGATGACAAGCATGTATTTCTCAGACCCTTTCTGTATACTCGTTCCTCTCTGAAGCCTCTTCTGTTGCTAGCGTGTAAGGGGAGAGGATGGCAGGGTCAGATAGCAGTCGAAACTGATTCTTCTCCCAGTGTCCCCTCCTGCTACTGGGATGTGTTCAGGAGGCACGGGTACCTGTTAGACCTGACAAGGCTGATGACAGACACGGTATTTTGATCTTGTGCCATTCTTGCTGCCACTGAAATATTTATGAGGCCGATTCTCCTAGGCCTGTGCTGTACTGCAGTATTTAATAGCCCTTGTGTCCCTACGGTTTGGTGAGCCTCCTTCGCTAAATAAATAGGAAGGGAAGTGAGGGATACTTCTGCTGCTTTGCCTTTCCATTTGTATTCCACTGGTAATTGGGTTTTGGCATGCAGCTGATGGACAAAACCTTCAGATAAAGTGGCAGACAGATGATGTTGATGCAATGCATGACAGCTGCTTTCATCTATCATTGTCCTGGAAATCTGCTTTCTAATAGAAAGTGATAGTTTCCTTTTGTTGCGGCAGCCAGCTCCCTTAATGAAACATGAGCAAAGGTTTGGCTGGTTTAGAAGAAGTAAAAGGCAAAGTAGCTGGGAATGAAGATAAGGGACAACTCAGTCGGAGTTTTGTCCTGCCTGTACTGTTCCTTGTCTCTGAAACAGTGAAATTTAATAAACCTAGTGGTATGGCAATCAAGCACACTTCTTTTGGTGCATGACAGCTTTCTCTACTTAAGGCAGGCTGCTGTGCATGCATTATTTGCAGACACTTAAAATTTTACACTGTTCTCTGTTGCTCTGAGCATTACAACTCATTTGACGTCATTTTTAAAATACCTTGCAGTAAATACACACTCAAATATCTTCTATTCAACTTTAAACAGATAGTGTTGAGTTAAATCCTAATGTTCTTCACTACTACTTTAGAACTGTTGAGTGTATTAAAGCAAGGTTTTTTTCTTACACTATGTTAGTTTTTTTCAGTGATGAATCAATTTGTGCATACATCCAGGCACTTACTCTAGCTCCTTGAGACACAGTACTGGCATTATCTGCAGTGTGGCCAAGTAACTATTTTTAGATGACAAGCTGCCCAAGTACAAACAGTTTGCTTTGTTCTCCTTCGTTGGTTGCCCCCTGCATATTACAGAGGGCACTGGGATACCTGAGTGGTGGTAGTGGAGAGGGGGTATGGCTTTGGGGGACAGGTGGCAGCTCTTTTTTGGGAGAAGGTGAGAGGACTATTCACTTTTTTCCTCCATGGAATTTAGGACTGGTTTGTTTACAGCAAAGTGAACCTCCCTAGTTCATCTTCTGTGCCCCTCTCGGCAGGAAAACCAGTGTGAATTACTGGCGTTGAGATACGGCAAGTCAAATGCTGCTTTGTATGAAGTTTGGTTGTACCGGTCACTGGTGGTCTTTTTCATTATTTTTTGAAAATGCACATACTTCGTGAGAGCTGAATTGTCAAAGTCAGGTTGGAATGGAGTTTCAGCTTTGTAGCTTACTGGAGCTGGTTGCAGTTTACTGAAAGGTCTAGGCAAAAAGCAAAAATCATGCTGTAATCTCATGCTGACATATGGTATGTAAATACCATGATCCACCCAAAGGGTAGCCAGCATTATAAATGTGCTTTCTAATCTCCTGCTGAAATGAGCACTCGGTATAATGCAGCTGTAATCTAATAGATATTACCAGCCTGAGAATGTACAGTAAGGCCTTAATAATTCAGTATTGTTTGATTGGCTCCACCTGACTTGTAATTAGCACAGTGAGGGTTGTGCCTCTTGCAGTCGAGCAACTAACTGTGTTAGTTTAATATTAGTAGAATTTTTAAAGCCTTGACTTCCCAACAGAAATAGCCTACGACATTTTAAAAACTTTTAAAATATTAAGCATATTTTTGAAGTTGATGCGCAATACAACAAATTTTCGGGGGGGGGGACCCCAGAATTTTTTTACAACAATTTCCATTATAGATTCTCGTATACATAATAAATGTAGGTCATGCAGCACTCCTGGTATGGCCAAACACTCTTGGATGTAGTTTTAGCTTACTCTGCCTGGATTTGCTTGTTCCTCTTTTAAGCCAAAGTCACAAAAAATCCTGAGAAGTTGTTGCAATGTTACCCACAATAGGCGTAAAAGGGAAAGGCTTATTTCACAGCTCTTGTGGGTTTTCTCTGACGCCCAAGCTTACCCTGGAGCTCCTCTGGACACGTTGGCCTGGTGGACCCATCCGAGTTGCCCGCGATAGAAACCACAGACATCCTTTCCAGGACCAACAACTGAGCTGATGAAACAAGCAAATAGAAGATAGTGAAGGTACAAGTGGAGACTAGAGAGCAGGAATCCAACCCGAGCTGTCGAAAAGCAGGTTTTTTTATATGGCAGTTACGGAAATAAATATTTTTGTCCCAGTACAGAGCTGACAAGCAAATAAGGGAAAGACTTTAATAACAAGGCAAAATCTTGCATCTTTTGAAAAAATGGGATTTTGTGCAGATGAATGCACCTTTCTTTTTTTTAATTTAAGAAATAAAAGCTGGGCAGACGTTTTTTTTTCCCCCCCACCTCCCCAAAGTACCCTTCTGAAATGCTAAGTCTTGAGCAGATTTTTTTATACAACTGATGGCCTGGGCTGTGCGCATAATGTGTGGTGTTGGTTTTGTTTTTTTTTGTTAAGGAGCT
>NW_009595257.1:2842-3890 GCF_000690535.1 Cariama cristata | reverse complement strand
CTTGAATGTATTAATCTCCATTATAGTAGCAAAATCTGCTATGGAACAGCATACCTGTTAGGAATTCCTGAGGAAGAAAAGAACCAGTGTATGCACATAAAAGTAAAGGTTCTACAAAACATTAAATTTTGCAGAGATATGGGAGTTTCTAGAAAGTTGCACAATATTAGTGGAAGGTCTTACAGTAGAAACAATGCAGGAACCAGTTAACTTAATTAAACAGTATTTTATAATTTGGGACAACAGCATGCTGGTCTGTGACTCAAAGCAGGATTTCTTTGCAGACTGATTGATTATATCAGTGGGTCTGATGGTCTGCTCATTTGTCACAATTAAATAATAATTTATTCTCCCTCCCGAGGAATGAAATTTGGCTGCTGTGTATAAAACACTGACTCACTAGTATTTGGAACACAAAGTAGATGTTCTCTGTATTTTGTTGCCCATTGGAGTTGGTGAATTATGTTTTGGCCACTCCATGGCAACTACTTCAGTTGGAGTGTGAAGTAATATTAGAGCTCCAGGAGTTTGATGTTAAAATTGGTTCTCACCAGCGATCTTTGTCAGACTATTGTTTTGAATAGTATTGTGACACAGCCGTCTTAGAACTCCTTGAATACATCCACATTTCCTAAAAGTAAGACCATTGCATCTTCCACTTGGTTGTACAGCACGATGTAAAAACTCCTTATCCATTTCAGTCTACAAAAGAATGTATTTTCATGCTTTAGATAATTTCAGTCAATCTTGGAAAATGTAGCTATACAACATACAAAAGTGACAACTCCAACACTCACACACAATATGAGCTGTTGAGAATCACTGTTATATTTACCAACATTTCCATATCCCTGTCAGCCAGTTCTGCACAACTGTTGTCCTCATCATAGTCAGCAGCACCAACAGAGATTCCTCTCCTCTCCCCGGGGCTGATCCTCCTGCTCCAGTTCTACCCTTAGCACGGCTTCAGCAGGCAGCGTTCCTCGCCCCTCCCTCGTCTTTGGGACATGGGGGCCGTCGTCTCTTCCTCCCTCCAGCCGGAATCCTG
>NW_009595257.1:0-2826 GCF_000690535.1 Cariama cristata | reverse complement strand
CCTCTGGCGGCGAGCGCCCGCCTCTACCACAGAACTGACAAGCTTGCTTCCAAACCTCGGGCTGCTTACCTGGCTCCCAGGGTATGCTTCAAAGGCCCTCGTGTCAGAATTTATCCTCCATCCTGCATACATCCAGGAAAAGTTTTAACGTTTGCCATTAGAATGCCTTTGTTACAGCTTTCTCTTGTAACTTTGCACATAAAACTTCAGTTAGAAGTCTCGGAAGCTTTTGAGACCTGATATATCGAAAAAACTCATCATGCTGTGAACTATCGTGGCTTTGGTCTTAACCGACAAGGGAGGTAAAGCCCAGCAGGAAGGGTGTGAAATGGCTCACGGGGGGGCCTGGAGGGAGGCTGTGACAGACCGGGGAAGTGGTACGCTCAGACCATACAATGAAAATTGCAGGACCATCTGTAATCTACCTGCTCGTGCTAATAATCATCCATTAACAAATATCCTCATCTTGGTTTTGAAGCACATCGAACTTAACACACTGAAAAAGGAGTCTTTTTCCAGGGTAAAATCCATCCTGCTTTTGAAAACCAAGGAAGCCCATGCCAATAGAGTTTATTTAACTAAGTGATATTTCTGCTTACAGACTGGGCGAAGACTGAGGCTGCAACGCGAGCTTACCTTTCCCGGTTCACGCGGCGGGCTTACACCCTTAGCGAAATGATGGAATGAAGGTCAGGAATGGCAAAGCTGGGGGGGCCATCTGCTTCAGCTCCCACTCCCTTGCTAAGGTGGTGTGAGCGAGTCCCTCTGCCTCGCCAAGCCTGGCTTTGTGATGGTTCCTCCTTTCCTTACTGGCATTGGAAGGGCAGTGCCCCTCGGCCTTGGGGCAAGGGGAGCGGTCCCACCGGTGCCAGCCTTGTGAGTGCATTTTTGAGTGCTGTTTGAGCCAGTTTACTAGCAATCTCGCAGTTGACTAGATACACGATAAAATGGAGTGGTGTCGTACTGAAGATGGGGATCTAAGGAGACTAAGAGCTAGATGAGGAAGGGGAAAAGCAAATCTGTCGGCAAATCACTTGGAAACTCGTGCCCCTGCACACCCGAGCCACCATCCTAGGTGCCACTGCGCTTCCGTACGTGAGAGCGTAGCGTCGGCTCGTCCTCGGGTTGCATTCTCCTCAAGGTACTCCTAGATATGAGTGTAGGAGCATCTCCTGAAAGTGGTAAAGTTTAAAGAAGAAAGTCAAAGGGTGAGAAAACAAAAAAGATCTGACACAGGAGGGAGTCCTGAGTTGGGTCTTTAAGCGTAAACCTTTTTCGGGTGTTTGATTTGACATGCTCTCCAGTGCATCTTCCTTGCTGTAGACAGAAGGTAAGGCTTTCTTTAACCTTTCTGGAATTAGAAACGTAGGCGTGATTCGAGTCTGGATTTTTTTATGCACCCTTCTGTCATAGGAGCTACGACCTACATCTCGGCAGTGAACTTGGGAGCCTTCAGGAAAGACGAGGTGGGGCAGGGAAGAAGGAAGAGCTTGCTTTGCTCCTGAGACACAGGTCCCGGGAGGCAGGAGGGACCGTGAGGAGTCTCGGGTCGGTGGGGCCTGGGGTGGGAGCAGGGTCCCTGCCTTCAGTGATCCAGACAGACGCTTGCCTAACCTCCTCCTCGGGGACGTCGCAGCCTCCCCCGTGATCTGCTCCAGCGCTTCACCCTTAGAAAGTTTCTCATACCATCCCCTCGGATCCCTCCTGCTGCACTTTAAGCTTGCCGTTCGGTGGTCTGGTTGCTGCGGATAGGGAGGACGGATTATTCCCTTTTTCTCTGCAGCAATGTTTTGGGTATTCGCTGCGTCCCAGTTGTTTGATCGATTCCCCGAAGCTCTGCTTGGAGGTCATTTTTAGAGATCTCCAAGGCTGGCTGTGTCACTGGGGAGCTGGGACCTGCAAATGGTCACAGTTCGTTCACTGATGTTTGCAGTGCTGAGTGGAAGGGATGGATGACATCAGATGTCTTGCATCAGGAAATCTAGTTATGGATTCTAGTACGGTATTTCCCATCTTTCCAATGGCATAGCTTTGCTGATTCATATTTCAGTCCATTTTGCATTTGCTCTTGATATTTTTTTTGCTTACACGTAGAAACTTGCCTACAGTCTTACTGCATTGCAGCCTATTTTTCTCAGACCATTTCTTCAATTTGTTAAAATCATTTTGAACTCTTACCCTGTTGTACCTAATGTACTTTCAGTTTCTCTCAGCTCTGCATCACCTGCACATTTACTCTATCCCATCGCTGACTTCACCAATGAAAAATTTGAATTGTATGGAAGCAGGACCCGTTCACAGAGTACAATTTGCTGGTTTGATGGTGAACCACTTTCCAGGGTGTCATTTATTCCCCCTGACCAATTCTGCACCTACCCCAAAGCCGTTTTATCTAGACCGCATTCCTTTGTTTGCTTATGAAAACGTCCTGCAAGTCTGAACATGTCACCAGTTGAGCAGCTTTCTAGTGCTGTCAAGAAAACGTCCTGATCTTCACCTTGCTGTTGCTGAGCCTTGTGCCAAACCCCTTTGCCTTGCTAAATAGGCAGAAAAGGAACCAGTGGAAAACGAGTGGAGACGTGCCTGGGGGTTCGGTCGCCTGACTGGGCCCAGCTGCGTCCACGGCAGGATGGCAGGATGGGTCTTCTCCACGTCGACCACCCGGCTCGGTCCGGGCTCTGGGCATCCCTGTGGGAGCCCTGTTCAGGAGCTCTCATCCAGAAACAGGCCATGATGGTCGGGTTCAGTCCTGGCGTTTTGCGACCCTTGTGTCTTCCCGTTCTCTTCCCTCAAACAAAATCGTGTCAAGCCGGTAACGTTGGCATA
>NW_009595256.1:55005-70038 GCF_000690535.1 Cariama cristata | reverse complement strand
GCCGGGGAGTGAGGTGCTGTGCCACACACCTCGGAAATCTTCCCTCCCTCCCTCTTCCATATTATAATACACTTTTTACTGTAGTAATTTTCCAAAAGAAGGCAGACATCATCTCAAGTTCTGTGGTGCTGCTCCCTCCCCCTCACAAGTAGGCCATTACTTCATTTCCCCACATAGCCAGCTGTATGTGAGGGTGCAGCCCCCATGGGACCTGGGATGGTAGGAAGCTATAAGGGGAGCAGGTGGGATGGCTTTCATACAGTGTTGCACTACTCTGCGGAAAAAGAGTTGAAATTTGCCGAGGAGGGACCACAAGAGCGAGCCGGACGTGCCGGTGTGACATGGCTGCCTGCTAGGGACAGGGAAGCAGGGCATCAGGTCACCTGTCCTTGCTCCCAGGTTTTTCTTCTGTGTTTTAAGAGACTGGGTAAAATCTCCGCCTTGCCAGCATGGATGACAACTTACCTCTGCCTCTTCCCAGCTGGATTGTAATAGCAAGGCTGCTCTGTGAGACCAAGGGACACCTCAGCACCAACCCTTTCTCTTCCCACAACAGTCTTCTGAAAGAAAATATTGATGTCTTACTCATTATCTGAGCAAATGTGTAGGCACCTCGTTTCAGGAATGGTTCCAGGGCTGTGGGTCCTGGATGGACAGAGGTGACTCCCAGTGACCATGGTTAAGTCCTTCATGGCTTTGTCCTTTTGTTAAGCCTAGGCTGATTTATACTGTTACCCCCTCAGCATGCCAGCTGTTTCTAATGCTGTTCTGAGGTGCCTATCATGTGGTTTCACGGGCAGCTGAGCTGGCATGACAACTCCGCTCTACCCATAGAAAGATGTCTCACTGTCCCTGCCTTTTTACAGCTTCCTATCTTCAGTTTTCTGTCTTCTTCGCTCCATTTGCTTGTGGCTGTAGCACCTTCCCTGTGACAGCGTTGGAGCACTTCAGAGGGCTAAACTGGTCAAACTCGCCAAAGGGACAGAAAATTCTGCTCTGGTCACAGTAGGACTTTCTGTCATGCTCCTGACAGTTAGTAGAGAACTTAAGATGTTAGCAAACAGCTCTGAACGGTTGCTGCATACTTCTGGGTTTTGATCATTTGAAAAAGAAAGCGTTACAGCTGCTTACAAACTCATAGCTCGGCTCTCTGACAGGGTCCTTAAGCTACCACAGGAGCAAAGGACTGCATCTAGGCTGTTGAGATGGCAGTGTGCTTCATGGCACACCACGTTAACCTGCTGTCCTCGTCATTCCCACCAGATACCGGAGGGCTCTCACCTTTCCTTCCCACAGAACCTGAGTAGGAGAATAAGAAAATTGTGGGTCGTGCAGCTGATGCTCCCAGTCTAGCCACGGTCAGAATGAAATATAGTACAGTATCTCACTATGATTACCTTAATTAGAAGTGTAGTAATTATCGTGCATAGCTGGTCTAGGATTGGCAGACCTTGTGTGTCACCCTAGGGAAAACAAACTGCATTTTGAGAAACATCAGAACTGCAGGGAAAAGGAGATAGTGTTAGCCTGTTTGTTTTTGAAGGAGACATCAAAGTGTTGGAAACTCAAGATATCTGTGTTCCAAGGAAATAGTGCTGCATGCTTTCAAAGTGTCAGCTCCAGCTCTCCTTCTTGGAGTGCAGATAAGCAATTTCATCCAGCTTGCTCTGTAAAGTGGAAGCTGGAGAGGGGGATTTGTGGAAGGGTTCTTATAAACCAGTGTCTTGATTCGGAAAATTCAGAAAATAGAGCCCCTTGTGTAAGCCTATGTCTCATGCAGAGTCATGCCGAAGTCAGAGGGACCCCATGCAAAAGGAAAAGTTTGCATAAGCAGGTGTCTTTGCGCATGGTCTCGTCTGCATTGCACATAGACAAAAAGATCTCCCAGTGCAAAAGGGAAAGCTGAGGTTTGCCTTCAAAATCTTGGAAAAGTATCCCTTTCCTTTTATTGCAATAATTTTACCAATGCATATAGGAGAAAATTTTGTTGTTACTATTTATTATCTAGTTCACAAGCAGCACCTAAGCTTGGAGAGAGATGGGTTGTTTGCAGAATCTAGAAACAAAAGGAGTTTTCACTAATGATCTCGGGGAGCTGAAGCTGGCTTCAAGCTGTTCAAGTCATGAGAGGATGACTCAGAAGTCAGAAATTTGAGGCATTCTTATGTCTAGCGTTTAATCAACAGGCAAAGCGTTGGGAGGTAAGCAGAGGAAATCAATGGCAAATCAAAGAAGAATAGGTCAGCTATTCATTAGAGAAAGGATTGATCTCGGGGATATTAACAAAAAGGAGGACATGAAACGAATCCTAAAGAAAGTTTAAACTAGCTGTGGCTGCAGTGAGCTGACAGTCAGGGAGCCTTAAAAAAAAAAAAAAATCTCGACTGTCTTGCATGAAAGGTTATTTGCAGAACTCTGCGTTCTCAGTTTAAACCGGTCAGATTTAACCAGCTGCGCATGTTTCGGAGGGCTTCCAACCAGCGCTTGCAGGAGTAATAATTATTTGTGTATATTTGTCATTGTGTATACAGTCATGATAGGTATTACACATGAAACGGTAATAATCTGCTTTCTGTTAGCATACACGCTGAAGCAAAATCTGATTTTGTGATGTTTTCAGTGCATGTTAGAGCTTGATTTTGTTGGCTCTTGCTTTATTTCTAGAAATTAATCAATAGCTTCAGTGGGACTATTCATCATACTAGGGCTTTCATGATTGCAAAATCAGGTTTAATTTTGAGTTCTGGGACAGGGAATTATTTTTTTTTTCACCTGTAAAATATCAATTTTGTCTCAAATAGCATGCAAACAATAAAAAATGCTTATAAAGTTGCAGGGTGGCTTATATCCTCATAACAGTATTGGTTACATTATTAGTAATAATTAGTCATTATTATACCAAAAGCTGTGTACAAGGTGTAGATATAAATGGTGAGGTTTGAGACACCAGTTTACATTCAATAAAAATCAAACGCTTATGGTGATGGTCATTGAGGACATTACGCTGCAAGTGAGGCCAAGGTACAGGTCTGGAGCCATAAAGTGCTTGTGGGCAACTGAGGTACGGCTCCTGTGCCAGGGATGTGCCGTGTGACGGCGAGGACACAGGAGGCATTGCGTTATACCCTGTCATGTCTGGGGCCGTATATACACACTGTGTGTTATATCTTTCATCCCAGAGGATCCTGATGTGCTTCCTCAGTCAGTTCTGTCATTTGCCATTGACACAGAGACAGGTGGTAAGGGAAGAGCCGCTTCACATTGGTCCGTCAGCAACCTTTGAAAACCATATGGGGAATCTGGGTAGGGAGAATGGATTCATAAATCGAATTTGGCCCTAGAGCACAGAGGCTGTAACTCTTACCCTTGGCAGAGTCTCCATGGGACTGCGTTTACTAGAATGGTCATAAGCTTCATTTTACTTCTAAAGCAAAACACAGAAATAGAGTCTTTCAGTAACACTGAGTCATTTGACATCATTATAGGCTCATGATTTTAGTCTAACTCTGACCAAATTCCCAGGGCCCTTCGTTTCAAGATTTCCTAACCCAAGCTGTAGTCAAGCCCAAACCTGTATTTGTTACACAGCCTCCTGAGATCCGAACTAGTGGTGGCACGGCCGCTGGCCATGAGGACTTTAAATCGCCTTCTCTCTGAAAGGGCCCATTTGACCTATATTTGCCTATACAGGTGCTCTGGCAAGTAGGTATCTGTAGCTACAGACACACAAAGTGCAATAAGCTGCTGGTCTGAGTCCCTTTCTGGGGTCTCAGTAATGCCACTGCCATGTACTTCATCAAATAAAATGTAATAGATCTATAACAGCTCATCCCCAGTGGGGTTTGTTGGTGTTTAATACCGTAATGACACAGGAGTTACCTACTTATTTAACTGTACGCTGCAGTTGGAACTGTGAAGTTTTGGGTACTTTCAGATGACTTTGAAACCACACCAGAGCTGTTCAATCCCTGCCCAGGGTTTCTCAGTGCTTATCGTGTCTGTGCTAGTCTTCAATCACAACGCTAAAATAATTACCTGTCCTCTGCATGGTGTTATCATTCACTGCTTAATAAAAAATTCTTTCCTGCTGTCTGTTCCCTGCAAATTTTCCTCTCTCAGCCCCTAAGGACAACAGCGATCCTGCCAAAGCTGTACCTCCCAAAGGAGTAAATGGCCTCTGCTCTCTCTGAAGATGGGTTTCACAAGGGCTTTTTCTTTCGATTTTATTTTCTTTCAGGTATGTGTTTATTTTTGCTCTGATTAGAATTACTTTCTCTAATATTATTTTCCTATTTTTTTTCCTTTTTCTCTCTCGCTTACTGAAATATTTTTAATCCGAACCACTAGATGATGGGGAAGGGTAGGTATTGGATACAAAAACTAAATGACTTTTGAAATATTTGGAACAATATTCCCTGGTTGAGCTTTTTTTTTTAAATATCAAATGCAGATTTAATTTTTCATCTGAATTCCAGTGTTTTACCTTTTTCATATTTTCCATCTCCATTTCTGTGTTCTTCCCTCGATCAAATAACGGAAGTGTCTGCAATTACAAAACGTTAGAGCATTAATGAAGAGGCAGTAGAACCAGGAAAGATTCTTCTACAAAATCACTGATTTTTTTTTTCATGCCAAAAGCGTTGCCCTTTCCTGTTTTTTTGAAAATGCTATGTGTGTTCCCTCTGATCCAGCCCTCCCACCCAGCAAACTGGGATGTGGAAGAAACATAATGTTGGCTGCTGGAGTCCAACCTCCCGCCTGGGGAGCACCTTGTGCCTTCACACAAAGGAGAGCTGGGCTTTCTGGGGGAGGAATGGGGAGGGGGGCTGGAGTGCATGGGGAGGGAAACGTGCCTGGGAGCAGCTCTGCAAGCTCTAAAATCCTACGTGCGGGAAACAATTGATTAAATAGAGGCCACCGCTTGCAGATGCCCCGGCTCTTTCTCTACCTCCTGCTACCAGGCAGCCTTGCAGACTCCTCCCACCTCAGGAAATCTTGTGCCTAGGTGAGAAAACACTGGAAAAAGTGGGGAGAAAACCAAAAAGGAGGGTACAATATTGCAAGTTTAAGGGAAAAGACTAGATACCCTTGTGTGCTGTGTCATCCTGCGTCTTAAATGAGAAACGGGGGATGAAAGGGGAAAAAAAGGCCACGTTTAGGCAGAACATTTCCATGAAGTAATGGCACTAAGATGATTTGAATTACCCACAGGATGAATTTAGCCTGATGTGTAAAATCTATTTCTACCATTATCACTGCTAACCTAAGCCTGTTCACAGATAATTACAGTCAAGTGCTTACCCTGCTCTTGCTCATCTGTTTTCCCTCCTGCCCATTTAGTAAAGGCATCAATTATGTATTACCACTGGTATGCTGTGTCAGAGCAGCAAGAGCTTTGAAATTAGGCTGCAGGAGTGGAATATAATATGGCAGGAAAGAACCAGTGAAATCTGTAAACAACGGATTGTAAAAATGATAATTAGAAGTCAGTTATGTTCTAGCGAATTAGAGTGTAATAATTTGAATTTACAACAATGTCAATGCAAATGGAGGTCAAACGTAGTAACTTTGGCTAAAGCATATTTCCAATTTTTGCATTGCTTGGGGCAAAACGGTTCCACGCAGGAAGAAAAGGCATTGCCTATACCTGGTTTAAAAAGCTACTGAAATTCATAAGAAGTTGTCTTCTGCTGTACTGTGTGCGTCTCCTGCACAGATAAATTCCATAAATACTCTTCTTCTCTCCAGCATGTTCTGGATAAAATTACTGCTCTGTAGGTCCCATCTGCTTCCTTCCTTCCTCATCACATTAGCTGGGCACTGAGCGAGGGGTTCGGATGAATTCCCAGCTCCTGTGCAAAGCTGAGAGAGATCACTGGGCAGAGTGCTATGATACCTGTCCGTACAGGAGGTGGCATTAGGAAAAGTTGCCTGAAATATGGGCTTTATTCCACCTAGAGAGCATATTTTGAAGTAAATGAATAAAAGAGGCAGCTAGGTCTCCCGTAATTGCTGGTAAATGCTTTCTGAGCGGTCAGGTGGGTGCCCCAGGGTGGAGTTAGTCAGGCTTTGCTCTGGCCTCTGAAAATGGGGGTTAAGGATTAAAGATGCTCCAGAAGCTTCACACAGCCCCTCTCTTACTTACAGGTAGGGCCCTGGTCCTACCATCAGGAGTAGCGCCGCTCCAGTCAGAGGCTCGGTTGCCTGTAGTAGTAGCTCCTGCCTATTTGTGGGTTTGCCTTGGCTCTGGAGAGGAGATGGTGGATCTTTTAGTGTCTGGACAAAACAATTTACTCAGAATTGAATGTTTCAACCTGTCATTCTCCAGGAATAAAAAATTGCTTGCTCCTGAAAAATATCAGAGCTGATTTGAAAGCTTTTATCACGAAATATAATCACATTTCACCAAAATGCAATAGTTTTAGAGGCTGCCTGGAGGTGTTAAAATGTCTGCTGTAACTCTCCTCATTAAAGTATTTCTGAATTAAAAGTTATTTCACCACATTATAAACATTTCATCAAGTTATAAAAACAACAGAGATATAAGTATAAAAAGTCCTGAGCACTAAAAGCCCCTTGTAAATAAAGAATGTGGCTGTGAAATATAATCCTTGGTGGGGTTGGTTTCTGTCCTTTAGAAAGGACATTACTTCCAGACAGGCAAAGGCAAAGTAAAAACCCTGGAGATGAAGGGTGGGAGGTGGAGGAAGACCTAAAGTAATAAAAAATGTACACACAGGGGTTACTAATCTGCAATGACTGCAAGCATGTCTCACTGCCTTCAGTTCTGAATAAATCATGCTATCTATACCAAGGTTATCTCCTTTTGTCATCATACATCAAGTAAAGATGAGAAACACAAGTCAGCCTGGTTCGCTTCAAGTTGCTTCCAAAACGTATCTAAAAACTTTAAAAGGTAAGAAGTGTTCTCTAATTCTTTGTATATATCAGTTGTGTCCCATAAAAACTGTTACTGCTATTGATTACTTTTAATCTTCTAGTTCAAAGTTGAGGGTTGAATTCTGGTTGGATTTTTTTTTTTCCACGGGGCAGATGTCCACAGCCTCTTGGAAATGATTGCCATAAAGAGCTGAGTCCTTTTTTTTTTTAAAAAAAACAGCTGGTTCTATCCCTTCCATTAAAATGACAGAAAAAATACTCATCTCATAGCAGGGAAAGCAATTTTTAGAGTTATCCCTTGCCATCTCCGGTGGTAAAGCCGAGCTCTAGCAGAGGGAAGCCCCGCTAGCATGGAAGAGAGCTCCTTGGGGGTGGTCTCGTTCTCAGGGGATGCAGTGGGCTCTGGACACTGCCCCGACCGTAGCACTTGGTCATGTAGATACGAGCAAGTACGCAAGCTGCTGGAAGAGGTCGTTTCAGCAAAGCTCAAAGCGCGTTTAACCAGGCATCTGAAGCTGTAGGCTCTTCTCTTTCAGGCCAGTGAGAAATTACATATTAAGGTACATAGCACATTATAGTGCCCATCCCATATTTCTTTCAGTTGTTTGGCTTACTTGTAGAGGACAAATACTTTTTTTTCATCAGTTTTTGTATTGGAAAGAGTTAAGAAAAATAGAAACAGGTATTAGTTCCTAATTGCCATACATGTGCCAGTTGTATTGCCATCTATGCTCATCAGGTTTTTTATTTACTGCATTGTGACTCTATAGTGGTAAAAATAAGTAAGGTAAGGACTTTTAAGTAAATAGAAGTACCTTTGTCATGCTCTTAGTCATATGTCAGGTGTAGAAAGCCAGTCCAGAGTCCCTGCACTAACAGGTATAAAGTACTTTCAGATACCTACAGCATTTTTGCTGTCTAGCTATTTAGCTCTTCCCCCTGCGAGCTCACCTCTCTGAAACAGAAAATAGTATTTCCAAAATAATTTGGACTCGATCACCTCGTTTTACTTCATCCATAAATACCTACGTGCATGCATCCAGGCATGTCCTACATTTCAAAGGAGGAGAGGAGCATCACTGGCACCGATGTACTGGGGATGCCCATGGTAAAGATGGCTTTTCTGTGTTGCCCACATCTGACCCGCTGAGGAGGCAAACAGATAGCATGGCCCACTCCTGACCGTGTCACTGCCGTGGGGTCTAAGCATTGCTCCTGGGTGGCAAGGGAGCAAATTCTTGCTATCTGTGTTTAAGGCACCTAATTTACGGTATCGTTTCAGGTTACAGCTAAGCTGATCCAGCCAAAGGAATGCTCTGCTCCTCTTCCTCTGTCTGCCCTACGCTTCTCCTGCTTCTTTGAGTGCAGCCTGGTGATCCTACAGCTGCAGGGTGAATCGGTCCTTTTGGCAAACTCCAGAAGAGTAATCTTGTGGAAAAATTGAACTATTTTTATCACTCTGAACCAGCTGAGTTGAAGCACCTTGCTCCAATAGGATATGGGGAAGGGTGGCGGGGACACTGCGGTTGGAGATGTTGCGATGGCAAACAACCTTTTCAGCAGAAACCCACTGTTTAATCAGGCTTATTAAAATGTCAGGTGGCACCTAACCCACAGAAAGAAAAGGCCTAAATCTTGGCAATCACCTGCTTGCGAGATCTTATGTGAAGCAGGAGAGTGGGAGTGGGTAGCCAGGGTACCTGCAGCTGGGAGATTAGTCTGTGCTCCTACAGAGGCAACAGGGATGCTACTTAGCAGAGGGGGTTCTCAAACTGTTCATACCATGCGTCTTCTCTTCTGGAGGAGTTTTGGGGCTCCATATATACCTGCCTTTCCCAGTATACATTCTTTTCCCCCCTCCCGTGGATGGGGCACATCAGCTAATTTAAGAAAGAAACACAAAACTCTACCTCTGGCTGGCCCTGGGGGGGCCTCTCTCCTTACTCTGACTCTCTAACTAAGGTTGGGGATCTCACTATTGAGTCTGAATACTTTGGTTTACAGAATTCCCCCCTGCACGGGACACAAGTGTTCATGAGGACAGGTAGATCCCTTACTGAAATTGTCAGTAACTGGTTGTTCATGCTGATTTAGTTAAGGTAAATATTGCACCGTCACTAGAGGTGCTCAAGCAAAGTGCAACCTCTGCTTTGTTGGGACATAAGCTAAATGGCATCATCCATCCTGTATCAGCCTACCCTTAGTCTTACATGAGGATAAACTGATGAATGAAGCCAAATACGATGAGATAGTGAAAAAAAACAATGTCAAGATTTATTTGTGTTTAGTCAGTAGCCCAGGAATGAGAGCTGTGGTGGTTGTGGTGATGAGCTGGAGGAATGCTGCCGGTATTGAGAGCTCTTTGCTGTGTCACACATTCCTGTATTTTGCAGTCGCATTAGGATCTGAAGGAATTAGCCTCAGGAAAGCTCAGAGTTTATTTCAGGTGGGTAAACTCTGTTTTCTGGTCTTTCAGTCAGCGGTGGGAAGCATTCATAGCGATTGAAGAAAAGATCAACGGGCTAGATAAGAATTTGTTATCTTCCAGATGGCAGGTTATGAAAGCAGAGACGAGGGCTGCGTCTGTCAGGTGTAGGCAAGGAATGACAAAGAAATTTAACTCCGTTCCAAAAATGTTAACCATATTGTTCACGCTCAGCAGTAAGGGGGCCTGTGGCTGCTGTGAGATTAACCTTGTGACCCCGACAAGAGTTTAGACCAGCCTGTCAAAAGCATTATGCTTGAAGGCAGTAATCGTTCTTTATTAGAAGAACAGTTACTTTGCCTGGTTTCTGCTGCCCACCTATGGATTGCATTTTGGCTGCAGCACCCCATTTAGGAAATGGCCTGTAGTTTAATCATTAACAACAGCAGGTTCCTAAAGTCTGTAATTCACCCTTAAAAAGTAGCCCGATATAAAAATGTACTTATTTGGTATCAGAAGGATTTTTCCATAGGGCTGTTCTGAGGATGGTAGTAGCCTGTAAATTACTGAAGAGCATGTAAATATTTTTATTAAAGGAATTCGGGAAAATTTGAGCTTATATTTTCAAGCAGACTTAGGAGCTAAGTTTGTAGAATGGCTGTGCTTCTATTTATGGCCATCGATTTCGGGTCAGGCTGTTGATACATCCTATGGAAGACACAGCTCTGAAGAGTTGCAGCATTGAAATCATTGCAGCCTCGGTGGTCCAGGGAAGTGCTATTAGGAGGCGGTAACAGCTCAGACAGCTGTAAAAAGTGAGCTTTTGGGCCCAAAGGCTCTTCAGTGGGTTTGCAAAATCGTCAGCTGCTCCCGAGCGCTCGGCTTCCGTGGCTTGGTGGAGCTGTGGCTGCTCTGCCAAGTTTCCCAACAAAAATTGCAATTGTAATCGTTTCCCAGAGTTGTGGGTTTTTTCACATTCTCTGTTGACATCTTGTCTGCAAGAGAAAGTGTGAAGCCATTTAGTATCTCGCTCAGTAGGCTGATTCACTCAGTGTTGCTCCGTAGCAGTTCAGATACTCTCTCACAACCATCTCCCAGCATGTATTTGTAATAAATATGCACTGAACACTTGTGAACAAGGAAACAACTAATACAGGCCGCAGGATATATGCATTGTGGTCATAAAAACCAATATCAAAATACATGAAAGGCATTTTTAAACAAGAAACACTCCTCTAATGATATCATTTCACATGGAAACTGCTGCAGAAACCTTATAGCCACAGCAGACTACTTACACAGTTTCCTGCAAACATCTGGATCCTTATTGCATCCACTTGTCTGACTTTTAGCCTTTCTGTCCCCACGTGCTGTGTGGATGCTGACAGTTATATTTGGGAACATCGTGATTGAACACACCTCATGTTTCTTTTTCTTACCTTTATAACGTGAAGGAGAAAGACAAAGGACATCATTTCTACTTCTCAGGAGCACTGTGGCTGTTCGTACCAGTAAAGCAGTCTGGAAGTACAAACCCCTACTGTTACTGACTGCTTATACCCTGGGAGAAGCTAAACCAGTGGTATTCCTCCAAGTTCTCTTTTCCCAGTTTCCATGCTGTTGACTTCGAGGTGCTTGATTTATCCCTGTGTTTATTTTGATGGGGATGCTGTCACCTGCTTTTTGCAATCAATAGATGCTGCCGGCGTGATCGTCATAGGGCACGTTCAGCTGCAGTCTCCCTTGGGACTGGGGAGTATCTCTCTCCTAGCCTTTTGGGACAAAAAGCGGCAGCAAAACCATTCATCTCAGGGCACAGGCATTACACCACAGGGGGAGGTGCGGAGTTTTTAATGCATGAAGTCACTGCCATTCACAGTGAACTAAGGAAAACACTGTCTTTAGCTGTGTTTAAAATCCCTGGGATGCCTCTCTGTGTGCGTGTGTGCATGCGCGCTGAGGGACAGATGAATGATACTGTGAGGTCTTTGATACCTTTTCAATGAGCCTAATTGTCTCTGCATAATTTTTGGACAAGGCTGCAATAATGATGTTTGGTTGCTGTGCAGGATTAGCATGTTTAGCAATAGGAGAAGGAGAAAAAGGGAGAGATGGCATCCAGTACCTAGGTGATGGGTCCAGCTCAGTGACATGCATCTGAATGAGACATGCCTATTTAACCCTAGAATCATTTTTCTAGCTAATCATGGAATGTGCATGACATTTGTTATTACTGACATTATAATGCATCCATTCACACTACTAGAACCGCTAAGCTGTTCCCACTGAAAGTAATGGGAGCTTTGTATAAGCTGAAGGGAAGCAGAATTGGGTCTCAGTAGAGCAGGTCAGAAAGTTTCTCTACTCAGCTTCGTTTTCAGGGAGCTGGTTAACTGAAGCAGAAGCCCTCCGGCTGCAGTTTTGGTAGGGACACATGGGCAGACTTAAGGTTATATGCTTTATGTTCATCTCTATTTCCACATTATAAGGTTGTTTTAAGAGTATTGTTGGATTTCTTGGCTTTCAAGCATGTTGTTTTATTTGATTTTAGTTCATCTTTATTACGGAGAACACTGTAATTTCATTTTCATTCCCATCAGAAGCACTGTGTGATCATGAAATCACCTTAACGCATGGCAGATGAGTTAGGAGGCTGAGGGAGCAACTTTGGCCCTGGCCCTCCTGAAATCAAGAGGAGCTCTTCCATCTGCATCCATCAGCTTCTTGTCCCAGTTTTGTCACCGACAGTGACTAAAATGCTAGCCATTTTGCTTACCGATTTTGCGCTGGGTAAAAACATCATTGCTGCACTTGACTTACCTGCCTCTTGGAAATGCTATAGGAAATGTCTGAGGTCATTTGAGAAGGTCTCGGTACTGAAAGACACGAATAGAAAGAAGCATGGCCCAAAACGTTAGACACTTAACTCACTGATGTGTATATACATCTTCTGGTACCCTATATATCTTTGAAAAACTAGCCCAAAATATACTAGACAAGATGTCAGTATTAAAGCACTCTGCAGTCTGCAAATAGGTGTGGAACTGGGGATGCCTTTGGTTCCCGGGCAGGAGTTTTCTCAGTCCTAGCTGGAGTTACATATTGGTTTGCCGTTGCACAACCAAAGAGCACTGTAAAGATTGTTTTGAATACTGCATATTTTCCACTTGCCTTTTTTTTTTTTTGATACCCTTTGAAATACCTCCGCCAAGTTCTTGTGAACAGAAACTAGGCTCACAGAACAGGCACATTTCTGTTGTTTCTCAATCCGTCTGGCATGTGAGTGGTCCGATGCTGAGATTTTCATTAAACTCAAGGTGTTGTTAAGGAACTGATTAGCCCCTGCAATGCCCTGATATGTTTTATTTTTGTGCTTTTTGTGACTGAATTTAAACAGCTATCTAATAAATTAATTTTAAATGTAACAGTAACATTGCTCTCTCTTTTTGAAGCTAGTGGCAAACCTCCAATTCCCCTCTCAGTATTCATTACCTGTAGAACCCAGCAAAGCTTCAGGGACAAGAATAATGTCTTTTTAACGTTTACACAGCATTAGGTCTACATCAAGTCATGTAGAGCCTAAGCCTCTGATCAATACGAAGCCATATCTCTTGAGGATACAGTGCTGTAGAATTAGTTGAATTATTGAAGATGGTGGGTAAGAAATCAGCTATGTCCATTGCTGGGATATGGATCTGAGAGGACAATTCTTCTTTCTTACTTTTCAGTCCTATACTCAAGCATCAAGAAGGAAAAGTAGTCTGAAAAAAAAGCCTCCTGACTGTATCCCAGAGGTCCAGGTAGGGGTGAGCAAGTTTGGCTGACGTACTGATGGCAACACCTGTGTCCTGTCCACCGCAGAGCTCCTGCCGGGGTTGTGCCAGGGCTGTGGCCGCGATGGTAAGGGCAGGGTGGGAGAGTGGGTGAAATTCGGCAGCAGAAGACGCAGGCCTGAGCAAGGCAACCTGAGCGGGAGTCAGGCAGCCCGCCCTTTGAAGTCAGGGAACAGTTTCCAAGCACCATTTGTGCCCCTGGCTTAGTTTGCATACATGGCATTACATCACCCAACAAAGCATCCTTCAGCCAAAGCCCCACAATGGTGGGGGGCTGGCTGGGCTCAGTGGGGGGCTAACAGTTGCCCTGGGAACAGCGCATTCCAGCATCAGCTGCTAATGTGCAAAGCATGCTGCTGGGGGCTGGCCCGGCCGGAGCATGGGAACATTCTTGCATACTTTATGAGACAGAAACAAACCGACTTTCAACAGAACAACAGCCAGGCGTAATCCCACCACCACCACCACCCCTCGCCCCACACCCTTCGCCCACCCCTCTGAAACCAAAACGCTCCGGACCTTTGTGTGAGGGCTGGGAGGTTCATACTCCAGGGTATTTTGCCAAAAAAACCAAACCAAAGATATGTTCTGATCCAAGAGTGAATTTTCTGCGTCTCGGGAGATGAATGGCCTTAGTGTTGAACGTCTTAAGTGTGATTTCGTACAGTCTTTTAAACCGGTGCATCCGGGCAGGCTTGGCCGGGCCGTCCCATGGAAGGTTAACACCTGGGACAAGTGGAGCACCCTCTGACCTAACGTCATGAAACAACCGTCTGTCTTTCTCAAGCCTTCTTTCTCTCTTTTTCTGCTCTGACATCTTAACCGCTTGGAATAACAGCACCCCAACATTACCCTGTTGTCCCCAGAGCTCCTGTTGATGCTGAAGCAGCCCGCTTATTTGCCACGAGGTGGTAGCTCTGGATACCATCCCAAGGCTTTTTTGGGGAAAAAAGTGAGACCAAGGAAGGCAAAATAGTGCTGAGGACAACTTCTCACTGCAGGGTTTAGTTAGTGTGAGTGCATCGGTGTGTGCACACATGGGGTTCTCACCTTACCCCGCCTCTTATGGGCAGAACTGGCTTCAACACACGCAAAACTGGTTCATCTTTGACTAAGAAGAGGCTAAGCAGTAACTTTATTAAATAATTCAAGGCACAACCTCCATGTCTCTGTGGCACGTTGACGTAGCGGAAGGGTCAGTGGCGTGGAGATCGTGTTAGTGGGATGCATTAGCGAGCCCAGTTTTAATACTGTTCATGGTCCTCTAGTTATACAAGGTGTCCATGTGCAGCAGTTACATGCGTTTTTTTCTTCTACACACAGAAAAACACACAGCATCACCTGCGTACGGCAAGCTGCAGTTGCACAAGGCAGCTAGCATCCTTTCACAGATGCTTTTGGTGAGGAGGAGAGCACTGAAGTACTCCAAACCCCCACTGTGTTTGCTTCAGAAAGCATCTTTAGGAGAAATGATGGGCAGGGTTTATGTAGGTGCTTTGCAGTTGTTGGCCATTGGGGCTGCAGGTCCAGTCTGCCACTGACAATGGTTCTTAGGTACCGCAACTCAGTGCCCCTTGATGCAACTACTGGAAATAAATTTGGTGACAGGCCTTTTCCTGCTGGTCATCTAGTAAATAATGTTTCTTCCTAAACCAGGGTTTTAAGAGACAGCTAGTGCGGCAGCAGCACATGGTGAACTCTTTGAAGGAACATCAGTTTCCAATCTCTCTGTCTCATCTGTGCTGTGCTGGTGCTAATAGCTGCGTGCTGTACACAAGGCTCTTTTAACTAAAGATTTGAGAGAAGGTTCGCTTTTGTCTCCCCAGTTTGTTTACTTTGTAAACATGATGTTATGCATTGTCAGTTCAGCTCTTT
>NW_009595256.1:51659-54974 GCF_000690535.1 Cariama cristata | reverse complement strand
CCCCCCCCCCCCCCCCGCAGTCTTGTTCTGGAGATTCTCTATATCTTGCTTTCACACAGCTTTTGAGGAGAGAAATTACTGTGCCACATGCCTGTGAAGCTGTTACAGTTAATAAGTGGGCTGGATAGTAGATACAGCACTTAACTGCTGCCTTAAACTTATTTTTTTTTTTAACTCCTGCGGCATGAGGATGCATCATCTTTGATCTAGTGAGAGGCCTAAAGCTGGATTTACAACATCGTCAAGCTATGGCCTGGATTCTTCTTGGGACCCTGAATAACCTGGGGCACATCTGTAGTAAATCCCTTCCATCTCCAGTTCAGTGCTTTCAAGCCGTATTGGTCAGGACTGAATACTGCTATTGTTCCTCACCTTCTGACACATCTCTTCATCCAGTTGCTCCTCAGTTGAGTGGTTGCACATGTCTTTGCTAGGCTGCCTTCCCCATGATGGAAGGATTCCTGAGCTGTGAGAGACCAAGCCTGGCCTTTTGCAGCAGCAGATGTCCTACAAGAAGCCTGGAAGCAGTCCAGCGACGTTTACACTGTACTGAATCTGAGTTAACAGTTTCAGATGTCTCTGCATCATGTTCCCCATCGCGTCTGATTCTGTTCCCACGGGTGGAGGCAGACCCAAAGTGTATCGCGCATCGTTCACAGCACTCCCCAAGGCAAAGGCCAAGTAGGATGCAAGGCGAGCCTGTTCTCCAGGACCCTCTGCCCCTAAGCACCTGCAGCCTCAAGGATTTATCCTGTGCAAAGTGCAGGCAGAGAGCAAAATCTGCAGCTGCCGGTCACGCTCCCTGCCTCCTTAAGATGTCTCCACACCACCGCCTAAGCTACGATCAGCGAAACCATGGTGTCTTTCAAAGAACCATCATCTGTTTGCATTAAGCAAAAGGAGTGCCTGAAGACATCTGTCTGAGTGTTGCCATCAGGCAAAATCTGCTCCAAAGCCAAACGAGAGGGAAACATACTGAGGAACACATTTTTTCCACAAAACACCTTTCTGATGAGCACCCTTCCCCAGTGACTGTGAACACAGGGTTTTTCAGCTGGAGGTCCTTCTCTTCACCGCGGCCTTTTTGGCTGTCCATTGCTGCAAGAACAGCTACTACTATTCCGATCTGACCAAACTGCAGCCCACCCCAGGGCTGGAGCTGCTGGCTGCGGTGGCTGTTGGATGTGTGAAGTCCAGCTTTGGCTGCAGTGCTGCAGGGAGCAGGGACAGACAGCCCAGAGAAAGCCCACCAAAATTTCGGGGCAAAATTTAGTGCAAAATTTAGCAGCTGTTTTGCTTAACTGTGTCAATGGGCTGCTCCAGTCCCAGCATTTCTCTGCATGGAGAGACTGGGGTGAGCCACCGCTGAGCTGTTTGCTCCGTGGGAAAGTTATTACTAAGGGACTCCGCACTGGTCTGAAGGGCTGGGTAAAGGAGGCAATCCCATCAATTCTGGGAGAAATACCACTCCACTCCATCAGTGAGGGTAAATGCACCATTGCTGTGAACATTGCACAAGCGTATCCCCTCTTGGCAAATAAAAGTCCATCTTTATCATGCTCTCTGGAATTTTGCAGTATTTAAATACCCAGTTCACGTAGCAGGGTTTCTGATATTCCTGAGTTGCTGACTAAAGTAAATCCAAAACAGATTTTGTTTGGCTTTCCCATGCCTCAGTAGTCCCCAAAAGGTGTTTTTATTATTTTAAGTATTAGGCATGTGCATGGGAAAGAATTTTGTTAGTTCAGCTCGACCACTCCCTAGGAGTTTTCTTGGCTCTCTCAGAGTCTCCTTACCCTCAGGCTGCTCATATCTTTCAGCAGATCGCACTACTGGACTCAGCAGCTCTCCTCTTCTTTCCCTGCTTTTCAATGCGGATCCCGGCAGGGCTGGGCACCCACCACCCTCACCAGGCAGGGAGAACTCGTGGTCTTTCATGGGGAGGGGTCTGCTCTTTTCAAGGGCTGAAAGGGTGAAACTCTTGGTCGAGTGTAAAAGCCAGTACAAAGTTTGTACGCTACTTAGCTCCCCAACAGATGTCAGACTCAATCTCAACCAGTGTGTAATTAATATATAAGACCTGTGCTGGCCTTCTGCATGCTAGTGAAGTCCATTGCTTGCTCTTTGTTCAAATACACTGCTTCTTGCTTGTTCTGTCTCTTACCTGAATAACAACAGCCCAGTGTAGGGCTTGGGCTAAACAGCAAGGAGACCACGCTCCGTTTTACATCATGTGAATTTTTTTTTTCTGCACTTTCTGGATACTGAGTGGTAGGTGAGCCACCATGGAAGGGGCAGGCAGATAAATTCAAATGGGAAAAAAAGAGCATTTTTTGAACATTCAAGCACATTCAGAGTAAAGCTGTCAAATACTTTTGGAGCAGAAGGGCCAAAATGCTGTTTGGTAGTTTCTTAGATCTGCACGAATCTCATCAACTGAAATTGGTTGTGAATAATGCAAGAAGAGATGCCGTAGGCAAACGGAATATTGCAAACCAACTCCTTCCTGTTTGTATTTGCATTTAATACTGTTCGTACTACTTGAATGATACGCCTCAGTTCAGCGAAAAGCATCCTGCTGAGTTTTCTCCTGGGCTCCGTTAGCTCGGCAGTCACCAAAGGCTGCTGTTCTTTGTCGGAGCTGGCTGGGTTCAGGACGTGATCACAAAGATGAGGCAACCTGCTTTTGTTGAGCGTGTCCAGGTGCTCTTTGCTCACCAGACTCCTGCTGTGACTTTGTCTTTTGTTAGCTGAGAGCCTGGGCTCTCACAAGGCTGAGCTGATCAGGTCAGGCAGAACAAAGAATAAATGTGGGTGAAGTGATGAGGTGCCAGAGGAGGTAGGAAAGCTGGTGGGTCTGTGGGAACACCGGTGCTCCGGTGTCACCAGGGTAGTATCTGGAAGATTACTTGCAAAGGGTGAAGGAGGCAAAGAAAGAAAATGCCAAGTGGTGTAGTGTTACTGGCAAAACAGGCTCAGCTCAGGGAATTTTTACGTACTTTAGTTTATTGCCAGTTAACACAAGCTTCTGTTCGCTGATTTGGATATTGAGAAAAAGAAAACATGAACAACTAAACAAACACTGGGGTAACCAGCTTGCTTTACTCTTCTCCAGGCACAACTGCAGTTAAACACCTCTCCTCCATCCTTCCTAGTCTCACCTCCCTGGGTTTTTGCTGTGGGTTACACTGAGTAACCCCAGAGGTTGCAGCCATGTTTGTAATGACTTTGGTCTGCTCCTCTTCCATGCTTCTTGCTGGTGTTCCTTTGGTCATTTGTCATTCTTACTGGTTTTCCTCTCTCCTTTGTGCTTCT
>NW_009595256.1:50932-51628 GCF_000690535.1 Cariama cristata | reverse complement strand
TTGGTTTACCTGATGGCCACAGTCCCTCAGGGTTGTCCCTGCCCTGGTGTTGGTCACCCACAGCCGCAGTCCCTCGGGGTTGTCCCTGCTCTGGTGTTGGTCACCCACAGCCGCAGTCCCTCAAGGTTGTCCCTGCCCAGTCTGGGTTGCCCACGGGCTACAAGGTGTCCCCTTTTGACATAGAGCTCTTCCTTCCAAGAGTGCATCTCCAGCTCCATGTCTCCACAGTTGTCCCTCCCTCCATTCATCTCCCTAAGTGTCCCCTGCGTGTCACCTGCCTGCAACGGCTGCTGGCCTTCCTGAAATCTGTCTGAGCCAGGGTGCTGTGGGATCCCCTGCCCGACTGTGGCTCTGGTGTGGGATGCTCACCCACGCTGGTTTCAGAGGTGGCTGGACCCAGCTGCGACTGGCACTGGGCAGCTCATGGTCCCCCCCCGCTGCTGAAACCCAGCCATGCATGCTCCGTGCATGGGGAAAACGTATCACAAGTGAGACTGGGAGATAAGGAAACTATTTTTTTTTTCAGGAAATCAGCAGATAGTTGAAAAGGAATGCGGCATGCAAGGAAGGCATGAGAGGAGTGAAGGTACAGCTGAAATTCATCTCTCCTTGTACAGATAAACCTTTTCTCCTCCTTGTGTAATATAGGGAATATTCAATGAAATGGAAAAGCAGCACTTTGAAAAGGTGACCCCA
>NW_009595256.1:0-50901 GCF_000690535.1 Cariama cristata | reverse complement strand
CTGTAAAGCAAAAGGCTTATGTGGTATTAGGGAAAAATAAAGAGCAGGAAGGAGATCTCTTCCACCCAGCAATGGTCCCTCTTCTACCAATTGTTACTTTCCTTGCATTTACTATACTGATGTGTACACCAAGGATCCTACTGCCAATGCTCCTACTGCCGTATCCCATTCATGTTTGCCTCCTGTAAGGGATGAAAAGGCAAAGACCACCTTGGCCCTGCTGCAGGAATCCCAGGCATCCCTGCCCAAATCTTTTGTGGAGAGATCTGCCAAGGGTGCTCATGGCCCTGAGGGGAAGGACAGGGAGGATCCATCACAGGCTTGCTCAGGACTTTTAGTTCCTCACCTGAGTGAACAGGCATGACCTGTCCTCATACCAAATGCCCAACATGAATGGTAGGAAAGGCCAAGGTCCCCCGTGGAGTGGTAGACCGGCAATATCTCCTGTGATGGAGAAGTACATGATCAGGGACATGTGAGGAGCTACGAAAACAAACAGAAAAGCAAATGAAAATGCTTTGAGTTCTGTCACACAGAGAGAAATAGGATTTCAGGTGTGAAAAAGAGGAGAGAGGAGAGTGAGTTTTGTTGCTATGGCCAAAGTCGTGATTTTACAGTGTGGAATTGCTCTTTAGGACTGCAGGACCTGTAGGGATTGTTGGCACAGGATCAGTACTCTCCTGGAGTAGGAGCTTTTGACCAGATTCCTCAAAATAGCCCTAGAAAGCAATTTTTTTCTTACACATCTTCATCCATGCGTGAAAGGTCTCCATCATCAAGGCCAGAGTACTGACAATGAGGTGGCTACAGCAATCCCAGGTGATGTGAAGAGGGTTCTTGCAGTAAGACTTCCAGTAATCTCTGCCCCGCTTCCCCCATTTCACCACTCCCATATCAGCTTGTGAAAAATAGTCTGTGCCAGCCTAAAAGCCTTTCCTACATCACAGAATTGCTTTTCCATTTTTTATTTTTATGAATAATGTAAGAAGTTGTCTATGTATGCCATAAAAATAATGGAGTGAGAGAAAGATGTTATTACCTTGGCCGTAAATCACCCTGGGAATCCTGATGTAATCACCTACCCCTCAGACTCCCCTTCCAGGGTTTGTGATATAATCAGAGGGCCTGGACTTGCTCAGTGCCCCCCCCGCCCCGGTACAACCTGGCTGCAAAGATGAGAGATGCCCAAGGAGGTCTGGTGCTTAGCTTGGGCTGGAAATCCATACTGCGAGCTGAGCCTTTAGCAAACGTGCCCATGAAAACCAAGGCTCCTCTTTTGTCATTCCGAGCTCGGGAAGAATAGCCTCAAACAAAATTCTCTTTGCAATTTCTCTTTTTTTATACGTCATAGATTTAATTCTTGTCTGCTTCTTCCCTCAGGTACGAAACACGCGTGATCAGGGCTAAGGTTTACCTAGCTTTTGCACTCTAAAAGTTAAGCACTTAGTCTGTGCTACTTGTCTGCCTTACTTTTTAATCCAGGAAGAAAAAAGGGCTCCCAAGGGCAACTGATGCTACGTTACAGTAGATGTCTAATGTATGTGGGAAGAACTGTCCTTGTGAGGTGCCTTTAACACTATCCCCATTGACTGTAGATGAAGCTCGGATAACTAGCTTAACACCCAAATTTCAGATGGCTAAGGAACTGTTGTTGCCTGGAGAAAGGCAGAAGCTGCTTTTCATACTCTGATTTAGGAAGCAACAAGACTGTCCATCAGCCTTTTTTGTACATGACATTTTCCTGGGCTTTTGCGAGGATGGAAGGAAGGTTCCAGAGGAGGTGAAGGGCATTCCCGGAGCCTGGCCAGTACTGCAGGCAGTGCTGAGCATCTTCAGGCTAAGTCGATTGCTGGATCTCTTATGAAATTGAAACAGAGGGTACAACGCTGTGGGTATCCCATCGCATGCCATGCCGGAGGGCTGAATTTGAAAAATGGGGTGCAAGATGATGACAGTCAGCTTGCAGCCAGCCCTGCTCTGCTCAGGGTTTGGCCAGGGATGCTGCTATTCTGTAGTCCAGGAAGGAAATGCGTGAAGGATAGGATGTGTGGAGCAATTGTTAGTGGCCTGGAGCTGAAGGGTGCTTAGGGACGTGGTAGCACATTAAACCAAGTATTTCGCTGTATATAAAACATTTCTTTCATGCCTTGTGCTTAGTATTTATCAAAACTTCATCAGTTTATAAACTTTAAAAAGCCAGTGTGACTCAGTTCTTTAAAGATTTTTGTCTAAAGTTTAGATTTTGCAGAGGTGGAAGAAAATGATTCTTTTTATAGTTGCAGACCTCAAAGACAGCCAGGTGGTTTTTTCTTGCTACTTCGTTATAATTCATACTTTATTAGTGGAGCTGAAGAGAGTCACAACTGTTCCTGGCCGTGCTGGAGAGAATATCTGTTGCGCTAAGCCCAGGGTATGATCTGTATGTTATTTATGTATTCACATACTTAGGTAGAGTTGTAGGTAAGCTCTAATAAATTAAAGAAGTACGTGTGGTTTGACCACTGGCAACATGGTGAATGTCCATACATAACACTCCCCTCCCGACCCCTCTTTGCATTCAACATACAAGTCACCGTACAAGCCTCACACTAGGAGACAAACATTAAACTACGGATTCTGTTTAATGGAGAAGTTTCAAGGCTTTCTGTTCCCTCATCTTTTGTTTATTCTTTAAAGCCTAAGATGAAAGCCTCCAGCACAAGTTGCCTGCTGTGCTCGGCTCCGGTACCTGTTTGGTGAGGTCAGGGCTACGTGCGGTTGGGAGCAGCACCGTTGGCACTGACATCCCGCCAGCAGAAAACGGATGCGTCCCAAGCGAGCCGAGTGCGAAAGCCTTTGGCACGGCCGTGGGATGACCCCTGGGTGAAATCCTGCCTTGCTCAGCCTGTGGAAAATCTCGCGGTGAAGACTCGAGAACCACAGCTCTTCTTGGAAATTAAAGATGCCCAGGGCTGCCTTCTGCCCCTGGAGCTGACTGGCACAATCTGGAGACACCCAAACTGCTCAACTCCTTACATCCAGAGCAGGGTGGGCTCGGACCTGGGCTCAGAAGTTGCCTGGGAAAGTGCTTGTGGGTCTTGGCCAGGCCCTGCCAAGGACTGACCCTGCCGGCCTGTGGTGGGTGAGCGGTGCGGGCAGCTGAGCTGCAGCACCGAGCTCGGCACCGCTGTCAGTGTAGCCTGCCTGAAGATGGATTTTAAAATAATAACAAAACAGGCAAAAAGACCAGTAATGAAAACACCCCAGCAACTTTCAGATTTTCTTTGGAGATGATCAAATTATAGACCAGATGTCTAATTTGGTTGCCTTTGCCCGGAACTGACCTCCTTTGTTACCTGTGATGCTTCAAAACAGCCTACACAGTGTGTTGAGGCACACAACTTTCAAGCCTCTGAGTATTTAAATGCTAAATCCTTGGAGCCTCACTGACTTTGCAGATTTGTTAAAATGACTGTTCTTTGGACTGGGGTTGTCTGAGCTGCTTGTCACTTGGGAGGTGCAAAAGCTTACTCGCGTTGTGCTAGTTTGTCAGATACCAAGCAGTATAAAAATAATGAGGCTGAAGTCAGAGCAGTTTCTGAGCAAGCTGGGTTCAAGGGCTGGTGCACAGCCTGCTGTGAATCCGTTTTTGAGATTGTGTAGATGCTCAGGCAGGAGCAGGAGGAGGATGAGAGCAGAGTCCGAATGTGCTTGTCCAGGAGGAGCCAAATGGGGGGCGAAACTTGGCTTTGAGCTTTAACTGTCCTGTTATATCTGGGGATGGGCTGAGGCCCATGGCCAGGCAGGGCAGGGCTGAGAGGAACTGGAAACGATGCCCTTGCATCGCTGGGGTAGGGGCTGATGGCTGGGGGGGGCTGACATGGGGTCCTGGGCCATGGGCAGGGTGGGGGGACCTCCGAGGGGCTGAAATGAGGTCTGACAGGGACAGGCAGAGCTGGCAGTGCCCCAGCTCTACATCCCCAAAACCAGCACCCCCTCAGTCCCTCTTGCCAGAAGTGGTGAAGGTAACACCAAAAAGCCATTGCAGTGGTCACTGCAGCTGCTCCAGGTCTCACCTCGTAACAGCTCCTCAGCATATACAGTTCTCCCACCTGTGTACACCATACGGGGGGTCTCTACCCCCCTATAAATTATGTCCTTGGGTACACATGGCCTTTTCCCGGATGCAGCTGCAGGACCATAACTGAAATAAAAGTAACTTTAAAATATTACATTTAAAGATGTTATGAAGGTCACACAATTTAGAAGGCAGAGATAGAGCTCTAATCTTTGCCTGCTGAGGAAACTGCACTATTAAATCCCTCTGGGAGACTTACAGGTACAAGACGTGGTCACCCACAGACTGCAGCTCAGTCTAAGGAGCTCAAAAAGATGTGCAAAGGAAACTCAGACCTGAATTTTGTCATAATTACAGTCTCCTTTTTTAAAAATTTTTTTACAGCACAGGTGAAGATGCAAATATTTTTCCAGTGCCTTCACTGAAGGCTTTTCTGCTCAGGTTCTCTCCACGGCTCTCTGTGATTTGTGCCTGGCACAGGGCTGACGCATTTCACACTGAACGATGCTCTCTGGGGCTGCAGTGGAAGAGGAGGAGAGAAAAAAGTAGCTTCTGCGAAATGAGGAGAGACTGCTGACAGCTGGTGAAATCCATGTGAGCGAGGACTGGGCTTTGTAAACCCACGAGCCAGCAAGCCCCCCCGCACTGCGAGCGGGTGGCTCCACGCATGTGCCCCTGCATGCTGTCGAGGATGAGGATGTACAGACTCAGAAGCGCACCCTGGTTTTGGTGCCATCCCAATTTCTCACGCAGGTCTCCCCTGTCTCCACTCCCACAGATGTCTCCCCAGGACAGGTACGAATGCTTTCTTTTCCTACGAAGGCTCAGAAGGAGAAGCAGGGGAGCTGAACATCCCACCTTCCCCCCATGGCCATTCCCAGGCCTGCTGTAGGGGTTAACAGCATCATGCCAGGGGCCACCCCACTGCATTGGGGTGACAGGCCCCCAACCAGTCCTGGTAAATCCACTCATGAAACCAGTATTTTAAGGCACTAATAAACATCCAGTTTTGTCAGAAACTCTGTGGTTGAAATTAGAAAGTGCAGATTTGGTGATATAGCCATGCCCGCGTAGGAGCTCTCGGCCAGCACGGTTGTGTTTGTCAGGGAACGCTGTTCTTCACACTGTTGGCAGATGTGGCTTTGCCGAGGAGAAGTAGACCTGGCTGCTGTAGACCTGGCCTCGCTCTGTCCTTCATGTTAGAAATGTGCTCTGAGAACCACCGGTATTTTTCACACAAGATAAGAAAGCAGAGGAGGAGGCTGAAACAATGGCCAGTTGTTTCCCACTCAGGACAGTATTGTTCAGCGAGTTTATCTTATTTGTATTTTTATCACGTCACCTCTCAAATGTATCTGTACTACCTGCAATATCTCAGGAAAAAAAGAGAAGAGGAGAACTTGGGAAAAAGAAGGTTTGGAGTCACTTAACCCTTTCACCTGTGGGTCCGGACAGCCCAGCTTCTGCATCAGCAACCCTGTTGTCACCAAGAAAGTTCCCGGCTTCGGAGGAGCGATGGGCGGACGAGCCACGCGGCAGTGCTGGGATCGGCAGAGAGCATCCCGCAGCTCGGCTCCAGCCTTGGCAAGGGACGGTGCACAAGTGGTATCTGCGAGGATGAGCACGGGAACAAACATAGCTCTCGCTGGCACTGTGAGCACCGTTCCATGTTTAAATAACTGGCAGAGCGACAAGAGGAATAGACACGGCAATTACTGTGCATTGCCTTTGCTGTCTGTGCAGTGTGCCTGATATCTGTTTCAGCTATTGGGGCTGGAGGGAAGGAAGGAGATAATAAAGAATAAAGAAGTGTAATAAAACTCCAAACAGGCGCGTTACTGAAAGAGAACAGGGAAAGCATAGCCATCTTGGGCACAATAAATCTTATCTTTAAATACTTCGAGCAGCTTTCTCACAATGACAGATCCCTTGGAGAGACTTAAACGAGAATAGTTAGTTAGGGAGCTAAAGTCCTCATTTGAAATCAGGTCTCATAAGCAGAGCTAAAGCCCTGTCTGTGTTAAAATTCAAACCGAACCTGGCTAAGCAGTGCCGTGTGTCTCCAGGGTGACTTTGTAGCCGTGTATTTCCAACAATACTATGGACACCAGAGGGTTAGAACGGAGGAGCTCTGATGGCGTTAGCATGCTGGCACGGATAGAGTTGTAGGCAATCTGAGACTAACACTGGTCAGCCTTTGAGAGCAAAACATATGTATATACTTTAAGACAAAAAAAAAAATACAGAAAGGAAACATTTAACAGACACATTCCCGTGCTTCCGTGAGGTGAATTCTGATACAGAATACATTCTCCAGCTTACATATACACACCTGTAATGCTCAAGACATCTTTGTGTCTGGTTAGAAGTTGTGACCTTTCCTATTCCAGTAGCAAACCTAAAGAAAAACAACGGAGAAGATTAGACAGCACACCGCCATGCCAGGAGAAACAATATCTGCTGCAATCGCATAAAGCCAATAGTTCCCTCTGTGAGGTCTGGGCTGGGTCTGACCTCGGGACCCCCAATTCCTCTCTCCTATCAGCACCAGCAATGGCACCCCATGAAGCTGTTCCTACCTCCAGCTGTCTGCTCCCACTTTTGCCAGGGAGCATCCCTCCCTCCAGGGCAGTTGCAGGACAGATGCTGTGCTTGCTCCTCAGCTGGCATTGCTCAGTCTATTTTAGTAACGATTGATTGAATTAATGTGTTTAATGTTTTGAGGGGTGAATGGAGCAGTTCAGCAGAGGACAGGCTACCTGTTCTGCCAGCTCTGCTTCTGTGGGAACATTGATCTCTAAGAGATCGGGACAGGTACCGACAGCTTGCGTTGTGTCTTGACAGCAGCTCTCTGAATCGGAGCATTGGGATCAAGCCGCTATGGACAGCATCGGTCTTTACGTGTGATCACAGCAGCGGGACAGGGAAACAACTACAGGTGGTTACATCGTGAGCTATAGCAGCTTTATCTGACAATGTCTGCGGAGCAGAGCTCTAAGTCCTGCTACAGGCAATACGTATTTTGCCATAGGCTTTAACTGAGATATGGATAAGACTCAAGAGGTGTGGCTTTTGAATGTTTCAAAAGACTTTGCTTCTCCAAATAACCAAAAGAAGTAAAATCGTATGTGCTCCGTAGCCATTTTTTCCAGGAGTGACATAAAGGTGTCCATGAGAACTGTGTCAGGTGCTGGCTTGCACGGGGGCTTTCGTTGAGTCACAGTTCAAAGTCATATAGTTCTCTTTTACAACTATGTAGGAAGTTTGTAAAATTTCTATCTGGGGCTCAGGAGGAGCTATTGCCACAGGATGGGATGTCATAAGATCATGGTACTGGTTACTTTTCCACCACTCCTCCCCTCACACCGGTGTAGGCATTGCCAATACATCTGAAGAACTGATCTGTGCCCAGCATCTGTGAGGGAATTCCACCCATCAAATGTCACGGGTTCAGAGTTTAATGAACTACAGCAGCACACGCTCTGAGGCACAGAACAGCTACTGAAATGATACTTGCACTCATGTCTCTAATTCGTCTACCTGAAAATCATGAACATCGTAGGAAGACTGATTTATTCCATGCACAGACATCTTTGTTCCAGTTTTGTGCAACCCATCTACATGGCACACACACGTGCAGCTACTGTGTGAGCACACTGTGCAAATGACATGGCTGGCTTGGACATGCCAACAATCACGGCGACTCTTTTCTATATCTTGATGTAGTTATATTTTATTAATATTTTTTATGTCTTAACAAAGACATCTCTGATTGATTACGGAGTAGAGTTGACGAGGAACCTTAAAACATTGCCTCCCATGACACAGGCTGCTGAATGAAGCTGAATAACTAAAATTAGGTGTGTTGAAAGAGAAATCCTGAAAATTTTGTGGGAGACAGAGAGAGTTGCTATTGGCCTCCAAAACTCAGAAGTAAATGCTCTGCATTTTATTGCAACAGCAAAATCTATACAATGTGCTTTCCAGTGCTGTGTGGCTACTGCCCAAAGGGCTCAGCTCCTTGGTGCTCGCTGCCTGATGTGAAAGTAGCTCACCCAGACTTAAAACCAGCAGATTTGTTCAAAGATTACATCTTTGAATGCAGAATGGTGTGAGGCTTTTTATCCCAAAGAGAGCTGGAACTCCAAAGTTTGGAGCAATAATGTGCAAGGGCGGTTTGCTTCAAGTGTGTTTGATCTGGTTTTTGCCCTTCCTTAGGCAAGATGAGTTAATTCAGTCACAAACTTCATTATTATCACAAGTTGGCAGCCAAATGTGCTGGAGGTATACTTATTTGTTAAATAAGTACAGGGAGTATGCTTCACTGATTCACCTCACCCACATGAAGCTCTGAATAATTACAGGCTTGTTGCTAGACAAGCTAGGGTTGTTGGTTTTTTTTTTTTGCAAACAGAGGTCTTATAAATAAGTCATAAATAACTGGCTTTGGTGGAGGAGATAAGTTCTCACAGAAATGCTAAATGATTGTTCTGAGTGGACTTCTGCAATCAGAGGGAGTTGTATTTAGTTATTGCTAATAGTCATTCACTGATAAACCTCAAAAGATAAGTCTTCTACCAGACTGAGAAAGCAGAGCATTATGTAGAGTAGGGATGCTCTCGCCTACCACCACTACATATTAAGAAAATTTGACTTCAGTCATTTTAAAATGCCTGTTATATGTGCTAAACTTATAAACTTATTCCATAGGACAAGAGGAAACGATCTCAAGTTGCACCAGGGGAGGTTCAGGTTGGATGTTAGGAAGAACTTCTTCACTGTAAGAGTCGTTAGGCATTGGAACGGGCTCCCCAGGGAAGTGGTGGACTCACCATCCCTGGAGGTGTTCAAAAAAAGTTTAGATGTGGCGCTTCAAGACATGGTTTAGTGGGTTTAGCAGGCATGGTGACATTGGGCAGAAGGTTGGACTTGATCTTTGAGGTCTCTTCCAACCATAACGATTCTATGATTCTATACACTTCAGTGTGTCTAGCTCCTGCCTAAGAATCACTCAGAATTATGTCTTGGAGAGCACCTTTTGCCATGTAGGAAACTATCAGTCCAAAATGGTGGTGTTCTGGCTCCGGGTATCTTCATGTTCTGGTGGCTGTCAGTAGTCAGCGATCTGTCTTGCTCTCTTGCCCCATTTTGTGGGGCCCTCAAAGAGCAGTGTGAATACAGCGCTTTGCTGCTGACTGCATCCGTTCCTTAAAAACGTCTAAGTGATGAGTGCGAAATCACTGCGCTCTAAACCTGATCACTTCTGGCACAGGGGAAGAATAGTAGGGCAAGTCAAATCTCCACAGCTTTCCAGCTGGCATCTTTCACCACATTTACACAAAAACTAAAAGAGAGGGAAGGATTACTTGCTCTAAATGTCCTTTCCTAGTTAATGTTTTTAGTAACATCTTAAAGCTGTTCATATTGGCTGGTCAGCAGCAAAAGCCTCAACTACCAGCAGAGCTCCAAACATCATGTGGACACGCTGCTACGGAAATTACAACGCAGCTAGCGGCCAACAAACTGGTTAAAGGCTATCGTATACATCTGGTGGACACCTTCAGCTTGCTTACCTCCTACTTCTAACAAATCTGCAGGAACGAAGCCTTGGGGTAAGAATGGGAGAAGGAGCACGTTGTGCACTGCTTGGGAGGACACGTGGTGGGTATCCATTGCTGGTCAGGTACCTCTGTGCCATGAGACTGAAATTGAGAACCACGGCAACATCCACCCAGTTCTGCTGTCTTATCCTCCCTTTTTACCTTTCGTTGCTTTCCTTTAGAATTCAGCCCAATAACAAAGTCTTGGGAATTCCAGATCTGCCCACATGTTGGTAGTGCTGGTGGGAATAACTAAGGCTAACAGGCCTTGACTATAAAAGCAGCTAATTAGCAAAGTGGGGCAGAGTATTTCTCTCTCAGATTTTTCTCCCTGTGATCAATGGCCCCTTCAGGAATCAAAGGGGTCATTTACTATCTCTTGATCCTTTTTCCTCTTCCATACCATTTTTGCTTGTTCTCCTATTCATCTTTTTCCCCGTTTTGATAAAAAAAAAGGTACATAAAATATATCACAACATTTCAAAGTATTAATATATTTTCTGCACAAAATGTCACTTTTTCCTACAGTTCTCCTAAGGATGAACACACCGTGCAGTGAGTCTGAGTCTCATAAACACTTGCTTTTTCCTCCATGTCTGGATTGTCTTGTTTTAGAAGCTCTCCAGGCTTTTTGATTGGGATTTATTCCTCCTGTAGTTTCATTATTCTCGGTCTACTCTCTCTGACATTTCATTATGGTAAGTAAGAAAAGGCTGTCACTACCATACCACAACTATTGCTTCAAGCACCCTTTATCTCTAGCTGATTTATATTTCTAAAAGTTGGGGCTCTGCAACAATCTGTGAGGAACAATGGCATCCTCTGTCTTACAGAGAGAGGCCAGATCCCAGTCAAGGGACTTGGAGGTAAGCCACTCACTAGATTAGAGTTGCAAAGTCTGCAGTAGGTTGAAAGGGAGAGGTGGAGGGGAAGCTGTGAAGAACTCTTTATCAAAACCTTTAATGCGTGGCATTTTTGTGGCTTTCCCTCTCCAGGAGCTGATATTGCTAATCCCCTTCTAAATGGTGTTTGAACACCACTGTCCTCAGGGGTCCACCCGTCTCCCAGCTCCACCTCCTTATGCCCTGTTCCTTTGTTTATGCATCCTGATCTAAATCCTTATGGGATTGATAAGGAAAATAACTGCCTTGGCATTGCACACTGTGGCACCAGAATGGTTGCCGAAGTTGATTAACACTGGTCAAAGAATATTTTAGGTTGACTAATTACTTGCCAGGCTCTGGAAGGTGGGGAGAGGAAACTTGCACGAGAAATGAAGGTATTCCTTTTCATTCCCTGGAGAAACTGGTGCAGAGAAGCTTTTCAGAGGGAGACACTGGAAAAGACTGGAAAATACAGTGCTTGTCATAGCAATGTTGTTAACTGTTCCCAGATTAGTGAGGGCCCTTCTTTTTGGACGAATGGTTGAGGAAGACTGATCATAACCCCTGGTGATACCTATCTGCTGGAGGTTAGAGATTTGCAGGCTGATATAGTTGTTCTGTGTTCTGCCACTGGAAGTGACCTTTTCCCAAGGGGACGGAGATTCCTCCTTGCATGTGGGCTAACACAGATTTGCCCAAGTTAATGGAGCTGACCCCAGCTGAAGATGTGGCTTCAAGGCTGTAGTCTCAAAATCTACCCTGATTTTTTCCCTGTTGCTTTTTATTTCTTGGTGGAAATTCAATCCTCAATAGGATCTAAACACTGCGTTGATATAAATCACCCTGAAATTTCAACGGGATGTGAAGTTCCCTTTCTCTTTCTTGTGAACTGTTCTATTGTGCGCCCTAGTTTATTGTAGATTGGTTTGGTGGCATTTTGTGAAGGTGCTAACATGCTTTAAGTGCAGACATTTCTGATCCTTCTTTTAATACATTTGAGAGATCGTTAACCAAATACACATTGTCCACCTTCAGCAGAGAATAACCACAAATAAATAAGTGGATTACAAATTATTTGCTTTTTATCTTCATTTTACTGCTCTTTACAAGTTTTGTTTACTAAGTGGAAACATGCTAAGCATGTTAATATTGAGAAGATACAGCAGAATGGTGGAAATTAGACTAGTCAGATATAATATGTTTGTTTTGTGATAACCAGTGGAAGCGTATTGTGTAGGTGAGAAGAGTGCTCTTCAAAACGGGATATGGGCATCTCCACAGATTTACTGAAGGAGTGGCCATGTGCTGGGCCACTCTTCTTTTAGCTGTAAAGATGGTTAAAGGCATACATTCATTATAGTTTCCTTTTATTTTATAGCCTCACCTCAACCAAGTGATGAGACAGCAAATAGCACGGTATGCGTTCATCTCACTGGCAAACAACACGGGGTAAAGTCAGTCAATAAAGCTAATTGTACCTGGACAATCCGGTTAAAAGTGTCATTAGCCAGTTGTCAGGACTACTCCTTCTTCAGTCAACAGGCACAACCACTAGATAGATCACACCTGGACATCTCCTAAGTTTGGGATTAGGTCTGGCCCTTCAAACCAAAACTGCAGTCCTCTTTCAAAGAAACAAAAGCAGGTTGGCTTTCGCTGTTTGCAGATGTGTGCTCTGCAGGGATAGGCATCCTCATTCAAACTAATGACAGTAGCAACAGTGATGTTAATAATAATAGCACTAACATATTGAAATGTGAAATAACAGACCCCTAAGCAAACAATTGCTCTAGGCAGATAAGTTTGTACTGGATGATGTGGGTTTGTTTGCAATGGGGAGCCAGGTCCAGACATTGTTAACTGCTTTTGAAATAGTCCTCACTGGAGCTAAGCTGTCATTTTTGTCTCATTAAGGCCTATGTGGAAATGGAGAGGGGCTGATCATGGATAATAAGACTATCGAGGGTTATAGTTATTGATAATGAGTGTTTTGGAAGAGATAGAATCATAGAATCATAGAATCATTATGGTTGGAAGAGACCTCAAAGATCATCAAGTCCAACCGTAAGATATGGCAAAAGAGATATATTTGCTTCAGGGGATGCCAATTTTTCAGCCAGAGGTTGGACGGGAAAGAGAAGGCAGCACGTCCACCTCCTGAGGTCTCCCATGGGCTCCTTTTGGGGTGTCCTCTTCTGGGCCCTCTCTGAGGCACCTCTCAGCGCTGCATCTGCAGCCCGACGTAGTTGGCCAGTCCCTACGTACCCCTACTTCATTACTAGTAAATTGCTGAAGCTGTTTCCTTCCTGCGTGGCTTTGACCCTATAATCTGTTTAAAGAGGCGAAGAGGAGGGATGACCCAGAGAAGCAGAGCAGCACTAAACCAGAGATGCTATCAACAGCACCAGATAAAGTCACCTCCTGCTCTGGAGCTTTCGGATTCAGGCTGGTCTGGGTGCCGGCTGCTGCCAATTCTCCCTCGCAGGCAAATCCCAGCCCCTTCTTTCCCTTCTGAGGTCTGCTGAATCGATCAGCCGTGCGAATGTCCGACCAGGGCTGTCCCAGCTCTCATGGCTGGGGACAGAGGAGTGACACACGGTCTGCTGGCCTTCAGCCGTGCAGCTGGGGCTGCCACTGCTTTTGCCTCGGAGGCTGGAGGAAATTTTAAATAAATATTCTGTTCAGGAGGGCAAATGCCAAGGCTTGGACTTAATGGAAAAATTAATCCCAGAGGGAAGTGTGCATCATGTGGGGCTCTCATAATGAGATGCAGACTTCTGAAGATGTCTTTTAATGACATTATTTATGTTTATTTTTCAGTGCTGCGGTAGCTCCCAGGAGCTATGAACCAAGTGCCTCTTAACCTTGGGACTCTATAAACACAGGCTAAAAGAGGGATCCAGCTCCGGGAAGCTTTCTGTCTTTGGCAAGCTGACATTTGAGCTGATACTTTTACTTAAATCAAGCTAGTAAAATATACAGTGAGTGCCTGTTTTTCTGGCTGGGTTCTTACCTGTCTCTCTCTCTGTGCTTCACTTGGCCACATTTCTTTCGCCTTTATGCACTGTGGCATTCCTTGTGCGGCTTCATCATTTCCATTTTCAAGAGTGTGCTCTGATGCAGTCATGCCTGATAGTCATTTGGGATAGTGTAAATCGTAAAAAAAAAAAAAAGATGCATTTTTTTCCCCCCATTTTTTCTGACTTTATTCCATCTTGTTAGGAGCTTTCTGATAGGAGACTGATGGTCTGTGAAGGAAGGTATAAAACATCACTCTGAGCCCTGCTCAGCACAGTCCCTGCCCTAATTTGAAATGGGGCAAAAATGAACAGCTTATAGAGCATCTTATCCTGGCTGGACACATCTTACTTTGTATGGTGGGCATCTGGCAGGTTCCAGTCTGCTTTCCACTTTGTTCAGCACTCATTTTCCCTGCTACGCGTAGTAAAAGATATGAACACAATTGAGAAACCACTTCTGCTTTGGTCAAGATTACATCCAAGTGCAATTTAATATTCCTTAGGGAAACAAAGAGCCACACAATTTTGATGAAATTAAGTTCCTTGTCTATATAAATTATGTCCAAACTGTTTTTTATGGTGGCTGGAAGCACCGTTGTCAGTAACAGAGACAGCTTGTGGAGAAAAGGTATTTAATTTCTCCCTGATTATGCGCAGAATTGCTGTAGCCTAGTTTGGCTTGTCAAAGTTAACCTGGAATTAGTGCTTTAGATGCGAGGCTCTAGATTAGTGGTTTGACAGCTCTCCCATGAGTGTCTGAGCAGTGCTTGTGGCCCAGCTGATGGTTTTGAAAGCAGAGCTGGGACTGAGTGTTAAAGGCAGGAACGGTTTCAGCAGATCCCAGCAAACCAGACCCTCCTGGGGTACGAGGGACTCCCAGCAGCAGATCCGTGAGGACCACTGTCATCCTGCCCTCCCTCCTGCCCATCTACCTCCGTGCATCCCTGCCCTCCCCACTGGTGCTTCTCTGCCCCCTTAACAGGTTAGCCTGGAAACCTGAATAGGCTAAAAAATAAACCCACAAATAAAAGCAAATAGTCTGCATTTGGTTAAGATCCCTGAGCAGACAGCAACAGAGAGTGTGACCTGATGATGAAGGAACAGCAAAAGAAAGGCAGTGATGGAGAGAGGGATTACACCCCGGCAGGTTTGTGTCAGCCACAGGTGCTGTGGAACAGCACCCTTAAAGACCCGGGGCAGGGATGAGAAACGTGGAGAAGACAGGCTGGAGTGCACCCAGGATGAGTTGGGAATGTGAATCCTAATTTATCTACGTGTGGAATGGGAATTCACTCAGATATTGTCAACACTAACACGGTAATACTTGTGATGCATTCAGCTCTTCATGAATCTCTGGGGCTGGTAAAAGAAGGTGACTGAGAGGGAAATACAAAAAAACCATACAGGACCATGAGTGGTATGGAAAAGAGAACACTTATTTACCTGCTAATTACATTAGGCACTAAGAGGCACCCACTGAAGTGATCAGGTAGCAAATTAAAAGGGAATGGAGGGAAATACTTTTTCTCACTATGCAGAACTAAGCTGGTTGGAGCGGGGCCATGGGACTCGGATGTCCAGAGTCGCAGAGAGTCGCTCCATGCACCAAGCTACGCTGGTCAAACCTGGAGGACACCCACCAGCAAAAACTGTAAGAAAAATCTTTATAGATCATAGCATACTTTAGCTTGGAGAGGGTCTCAGAGGTCATCTGGTCCAAGCCCTGCTCAAAGGAGGGTCAACTGTGATCCTAGGTTATGTTTTTACACGGTCATGTAATTTCAATGTCCATGTGGTATTCAGAAAGAAGCTGGTCTGGGTGTGCATGGATTGCTTTTGTTCTCCCTTTTCCTCACTTTTGAGTGCTTGACTTGTTAACAATGTTCTTGCGGTGCACTGGAGGAGTATCTCCTGGTGCTAGCCTTGCAGAGGCGGTTGGGTAGTTTGCTGTATAAGAGTTGCAACTTGTCCTAGCAATTATAAACCCCACCTGTAATTATTTTTAGGCATAAAAGGGTAAGCTAGCTTTAAAAAGCCTGTCTTAAGAGCTGTATGAATCTAGCAAAATTGCAACATTGCCGAGAAGAAATGTGCTGAGGCATGTGAGCCTTGGGCAGCTTTAGTCTGCTGACAGGCTGAATCTGGAGTGGCACCATCTTAGTGAACCAATTAAATAACGGGCGCTAGTTTCCTAAGGCTATGACCCAAGGGAATTTTGCATTGTTCAGCTGAAAGTTGGAATCAGTGAGTCAAAGTCTTCCCTGAATTACGCTAGTTAAACACTGACCTCAGCTTTGTTACCCCAGATTTCCATTCGACAAACACAGGGCCTGATACTGCAAATGTACAGTAGAAAGTGCTAACTTTCCACCCAGTTTTGGAAAGAAATCTTTCTCATTTTCTCTGAAATGAAGTAGCTACTGTGTGTTTCAAGAACAGGAGGAGAAAAAAGTTTGGTTTAATTGAGAATAAAAAGGGAAAATGAGGGAAGAGGATGCTTCGTGCAGGGCATGAAGCTTCAAACTTAGGAAAGTGTGAAGCTATGGGTTCACGAGCAAGCAGGAAGGTAAAATGGGATGTAAACTTACAGCTCAGTCTCTGATTTAGGTTCAGATTTACAGGGCAAGGGATGGGGATGTGTGTGAAAGGTTACACCCCAGCTGTCAGCAGCACTGACCGGAGTGGTGGGTGATGCCTTCACAGACACATGGTAGGTAGCCCATGTTCAACTGGAAGCTCTGGGAGCTCCAGAGCTCTTCAGCACCGTCTGTCTGTGCCTGCACTGGGACCCTGAGGTCTTTGCAAGGCAGTCTATTGCAGCAGGAACGAAGGGATAGCTTGGGGAAGGACTGCAGTGAGCCCAGCCTGGTAGTGCAGAACAAAGAAATGGGATCAAAGGAACCAGGAGGCAGGAGAGAGATGGGTCAATGCAGATTGACTATGGGAAACAATGCTTGTATATGCAGTGTATGAGCTGTGCAAGCAGTGCAGCAATGAAGTGCAAACAGCAAAATGAAACTGTACAGCTTCATATAGGTCAGAATAAACCAGTGCCGTCTCAATGGCAAGAACAGCATGGTCATAGTTCACCTCCAGGAAGGGGATTCTCTGGTGGGTGCCCGCTGAAAAGCTGTGATCAGGAAGCAGAAGGTCTGCGTTGTAGCATCTGGGAAAACTTATGTGCTACGTTGAGGCCAGAAACCACCTATGAATTTATATGATTCAACAGTAAATCGCATGAAGGAGAGATGCTTGCCCGTGAGGACTCACAAAGCAATGATAATACTGAACCAGGAGTACAGACAAGGAAGGGTTTCACGGCAAAAGCAAAGCAGGGATATTTTCCTGCCAGTGTTGCTCCGCTGCTGTTAGCTACGTGTAATCCACTGTCTCCTTGTAATGTGCTAGGCTTTGATGGGCTGAGTGGCCAAGATGCTGCTTTCCCTCAACGAGCTTGCCTGCTGAAGCCTTCAGGGAATGACATCCCACAGGACTCAGAAGCCAAGAGACCACCAGTCCGTGGCCAGGCAGTAAAATGGGAGCAAACAAACCACAGAATGGAGTCTGCAGACCCATGAGGAGGTCAGAGTCCCACTGGCTAACAGCCCAGTGAGGCAAAAACAGAGGCAGGAGCCCCTGTGAAACACAGATCATGGGAGATAGCAAGGGACTGGGAACAATGGTGACAATAAGATCAGTAACGCGGTGGTGTCTGCTAGCCAGAAACTTGGAAAAGGTCCAGAATATGGAGAACTTCAAGTCATCTGCTGATGGAGAAAAGCCACAAGCAAGGTAGATGGGTAACCAAAGGGGTCAGCCGGACCCTGCTGTGCAGAAGGAGAGCAGCTTGAAGCCAAAACGCCAAAACATGAAGTGGGTTCAGTGGGTATCCCAGGGTTGTGAGGCTCATCTTTTTGCAGTGGGAGTTCACTGAAAGACATGTCCTAGGGAAGAGTTACATATCAGGAAAATCCCACCACAGTGAGTCAAAAAATTCTTGAGTAATATGCTGAAAATAAGACTTGGAGAAAGTCCTCCAGAGGCTGGAGAAGGAGGGATTTGGATGCGGCAGCATGATGCTCGTTCCTGCGCATCGGATCACAGGCTACAAGGATAAAATGTCTGTAGGGAGGCACTGAGCCGCTCAGGTTTCATCGCCTGGAAACCTTTGGTATCGATGGCCACCACCCAGCAGACAAAACAGCAGCACCCAGTTCCTGGAGCTGGTGATGGTTTTGAACTTGGTGCTGGCCTGACCAGTGCCCTATTGGGAAAAAAAAAAAGGAGGGAGGGGGGGAAAGCTCCTAACCAGTCTAAATTCTTCACTCGAGGCTTTTGGTTTTTACCTCTGTGCCTCTGCTGGGAACAAAAAAATATCAAAGTGTTTGCTGTTGTTTTACAATGGGGTTCATGAGCTTTGAGACCAGCAGGAGAAGGACTGCCCTGGTGCTGATGTGTCCCGGAGGAAGGCTTCACAGCCTGCCCGGTAATGTCAGAACATCTCTGGGTGGTTTTCCTATTTCATGCCACGCAGGTTTATTTTGGGTGGGCTCAGCCCTGCGCCTTGGGCTGCAGAGCCGCAGTGCCATCTCCTGGCTTCTGCTTTCTTCTCCAAGGTGGGCATTCATGAACAGGGCTGGGGGTTTTCCTGTTCCCTCTCGTCCTTTAAATGTGATGGGCAAAAAAACCCTGGAATTAATGCATCCTAGTCAATGTTTGATTGCAGGACTGCCTGGAAGTTTTGCTGCATGTCCAGAATGATACCATCAATTATTTCTTTACTTGAAATGCTGCTGTTATTTTATTTTCACTAGCACATCATTCTGGAGGACAGGTATTTGATTTCTCTGATAGAGCTCACAGAAATACCATGTGAATTTGGTTTGTAGATTAAGAGAAGATGGGGGGTGTGACAAATTTCTCCAAGATCTACCCTTTTTTGTTTGCTGAATTTCATTCAGCTGTGGCAATTCCCTGTTAACCCTGGGTTTCGAGGTAGATGGTTTTCTTCCTTTCATGTCCAGTGAGATCCTAGTAAGACAGAAGGAAGGTCGTCACCCATAAATTAGGCATTTCATCATCCTAATGATCCAAATTGCTTCATACATTATGTTAATGTGCTGGTGCTGGAATTTTTTATTTTTTTTAAAATTTCCTTCTTTGAGTAATTCTCCCATTTCTATCATTATTTAAGACTTCAGTCCACCTGGGAAAGAGCTCCAGGGCACTACCCCATTCTCTGCTCAGACACATTCATTCCAGCCTTGTTGGTCACTGGGACGGGCCTTGTGTGGGTACAGGTCCGATCTGCAAGGGCAGGCAACCGTGGCCGTGTAATTGCTTTCCTTTGCCCATGTGGTCAGAAAGGTCTGGAAAATCAGTGGCTGGGGTAAATGCCCCTGAGAAAGCAATATTTCAAAGCCGAGTAAACTGATGAGCTGGGGAATTTATTTGCCCAGAGTTGTGAGTTTTGGTATATTTGCCTCTACTGAACATACTGAATGCCACTGAATTATTTTTGTCAAATCATTTCAACGCTGCTGGGTAGTTCTTGAATGAAATACACCCCCCCGGCAGCTGGTTTGAGCATGATTTGAAGTCTCATCTGTCCTCAGGACCTGCTCTGCATTGTTTAGGTTTTACCACACTGGATGATACGGACAGCTTCATTAGTGAAGGTCATCAATTTATATACTGTAAATTGTTGTAAATTGAAACATCCTCTCCTCTCTTTCCTTTAAAACGTATCCCAAGTGGAAGAGCACTGAGCACTAGTACTGGGCACTGATTTCTCTCACCACTGCATCTTTCTAGGAAGCACAAGCCGGATCTCTTGGGATTCTGCTCCAATTGCTACCTGTACGCAGGTGTGCGGCAATGTCTCCTGCAGCATCCTTTGAGCTCTGTCCTCAACTCACTGAGAATTCAAACTCAAAATCTCTCATGGGTTTCTGGATAAAATCTTCTAAAAGTGAAGTGCTTCATATTGAAACAGTTTAAGCCATAAGCTTGCATGGAATAACTCGGATTTTGAACTTGGTTTGCAGACGTTTGACTTTCCGCAAGCCTCCTGAGTGGTCCTGAGCCAACATTTACATTATTCAGACTGCAAGTTTTAAGAGCTAATATCTTTTTAATGACACTTTTATACATACTGTAATGGCCTTGCCATAGACCACTTTTACAGAAACCAACTAAAAATAAAAATCCGAGTGCTACATGGAGTTCAAATTCTGAATGCTTCACAGAAATGTTGACAATTGCTACTCCCTTTTCCGGCAGTTGCCCACACAAAATCACTTTCTGTGTCATTGCTGATGTCTCTAGCAACTCTAATCATAACCCCTGAAAATTATTTGAGAACAATAGCTATATCCATGCATCTAAAAAGTATATGTATATGTACACACACATACGCTTACCAGTCAGGAGGAGCAGACTGGTGGTATATGGTTTTGAGGCCAGCTTTTCTGATGATCCAAGTCTCACCATGTCAGCATTTTGAATCCATAAAAGCCAGCCTCAGTGGAATTTCCACCCACTGCATTTTCCAACCCTGAGGCTTGCTCCATATCTCAGAGCTTGACTAGTAGAAATATTTTGGTTGAAGGTCTAATTGCTAAAATAAACCCAAAATGCTTAGATAGGTAAAAGCCCAAGCCTTGATACAGTTTTACCAAGATGTAGGTGATACATACCAAGCATTTCATTAGCAGGGATTAATTAATTATCATGTGGGTTTTTTATGTGCAGGAACACGAGTGAGTTCCAGCCAATTTCACTTCGAAGCTCACCTTCTTCGCCCAGGTTTGCAGCCAGTACATATGTCGGGATCCTACATGCTTCTGCATCCCTTATAGCTAGACCAGTGTGATTTTTTTCTTCCTGGTTGAGGATTACAATATCATTACAAAGTATGGTTAGCAAACTAGCGTATAACTGTGTCCAAGCTCTATCTCTGTGTGTTGTGGAGTGTGGGTGGGTGGGTGTGCAAGGGAAAGCTGGATCACTTTGGTTGTGTAAGTGTAGTTAGATAAACGATAAACATCAGCAATAGAAACTGATTCTGGTCAGGTCTGCCAAAATGGTGCATTCAAATTCCATAAAATTTGCAGATAGGAGACAAAAGTCAATATTGTGACAGAAATTTGCCACGCTTCTTGCTACCTCTGTTGGCTAAATCGCCCTAGTAGTTGCTTAACGTGCTAGGCTGTCCCAGGCAAGGTGGAGGGAGTGCTTGGACATCTGTTGCCATCTCTTTCCCATAGTGATTGTGGGTCGTGGGATGGAGAACCTGGTCTTCTTTGTAGCCAGAGTTTCCAAAAGGTAGAATATTGATGACGAATTTTTGGTGAAGTCCCCATTCAATTACCGGACTTGGCGCTTTATTTGTTGGATCATGTTATTCTTTGAGAACCTTGCTCTGGGTTCTGCGGGGTGCTGGAGGTGGTCGTTGATAAGAGGGATTTAAAAAATGATAGTAAGCCATTTAAAACACTGTAAAGTACTCTTAGTGTACTTTCTGCCACTTCAGGCATCAGAGCATACAGGTCAAACAAGACAAGTGGTGATGAAGGGTATGCATTTTATTGGTGTTCATCTATAATGACTCATGTTGCTCATTTGAGGTTTCTGTGCTTGTGAGTCATGTAGACCTTTGGAGCAATTATTTCTAAAGCTTTGACACTTCACAGTGATATTGCCAAGCCTAGGATGACCCTGAACAACACATTGGAGAAAGAAAAAAAAATGGCTTAGGAAAAAAAGGAAGAAATAGATCCAGAGAAATTAAAAAGAAGAAAGGATAAGGTGGGCAGGCTTTCGTGGGGATGAGGGGAAAGAGAAGCAGCAGTATTCGTATTGAGATGAAAAATAAAATGGAGCTAGAAAGCTCTTAGCAAATGGTTGATGTTGTTGATTTAATCCAGTGTGACACATTGATCCATGTATTCATGTAGCAGTTTTGCTAAAAAAAAAAAAATAATACCCCTAGAGTTTAAATGCTGTGCTTTTGGTAATGACCTGCTCAATCATATGACCCATTTAGGCAAACACATTAAAGTTCTTTCAATGCCAATTTTGTAACGTCATTTAACTGGCTACACTGAAGTCTTCTAAACTGTGACTGCTTGGCTGAGCTAACCTCTCAAAGCCTATAAAACCCAGCGTGGTGATCTGCGGTAATCTGAGTCATGGCTTGAAGTTGCCATCAGTCATCCACATCATCCAGGCTTCTTCAGGTCATTTGCCTTAGGCTCACACACATCCTATGGCAGGCTCATTTGTATGCGGCGGGGCAGATTTATCAAGGCTCCTGCAGGAAAAGGGACCTTAAATCATCCTGCGGTCACAGGTCTTCCTTCTTTGCTCAGAATGAAACTCAGTCCTTCCTATCCAGATTTAACTTTGGCTCCGAGTCAAGTCCTCAAGCATTTCCTAGGGAGATGTGAAGTGTGGACAGGAGTCTTGGCTGAACCTCCACAAACAGAAGGCAGCTGACATAATGTGTGGTTATCCCTGCTCAAAGGACACACTGGGTAGAAGTTACATTTTCTGTCTGGTTAAGTCTTTCTCAGACTTATCTTGCAGCAGGGCAGCAGAAGGTGCTAGAAAGACGGAAAGGCAGAAGGAGTTTGCCTCTGGCATAGCCAGCCTACAATACTACTCTTTAATTTAGAAATGCCTTCAGGTGCAGATAGAGCTAAGAAGTTACTAATTCGTTACTTTAAATGCTCAGTGCTGGGGACAGACATTCATGCAAATCTCATGGAAGTCAGAAGAATCTGCACAGGCTGAATGGAGGCCACATCTCTTCTATTGTCTATTAAGCCACTGATCTTATGTCGTGTGCATTCTGCATCACAGATGAAACGAAGACAGTAAGCAACTCTACCACACGGGCAAGCCCATGGTAGGTAGGAAACACCAACAGAATGGAAAATAGATGTTCCAGTTCGCCCATTTGCAGAGATTTCCGATCTGCCTTTTGGCACTCTCAGGGGTTGAACGGGTTCAACAGGCAGGATTTTATCTGAGTTCAGAGAATCCAATAAAAGAAACCATACCTATCAAGGCCTTTTTTTTTTCCGAAAGGCTGCTCTGAATCAATACGCTGGAGATAACAGCCTTGAACAAGACTAGCTGGAGCAAGGGTTGTTTTGATAGTTATGGATTCAATACTCAGGCTCATGAACTTCTCCCTCAGCAACATTTTGACTCAAAGCTGAAATATTTTTGGTGACTGGAACAGTAGATTGCAGAAATGGGGAGGGAGGGAGTCCCGAGGGGATGGAGGGAGCAGAAGAAAAGCCACGGGTCACAGCAGGGAGTCTACAATTCCAGCAGGATTAAATTTCCCTAGATGCATTGTAGCCACTTTCCTTGATCCTGTGGGATCCTTTGTGGATCACAGAACAGAGCACAGCTGTTGTTTTTCATTGTGACCAAGCAAACCCCAACTGTCTGTCCCTACCAGAATGGGCCACTGCATTTTTTTCCAGCTGTTCTTCCCTTCCATTCCTGTCTGTTACAGCCTGGGGAGAGCTACTGAGAACACCGCTGGGTAAAAGTGTGAAAAAGTGATCAGAAGAGGAGCGTGATTATTTTCTAAGCGTGGTAAGTGGAGGATGAAATTGGCTTAAAATAGCACGTCTTGACTAGATCTTCCTTGTGAATTATCAACCTTGTTACTCGGGAAACTGGAGTATTTCTAACTAAGAAAGACTTCACTACAAAGAGAACTACAGATGACATGTGCGTAACAGATTGTCAAGACCTCAGCAGCTGAGAAGACAGCTAAGAGGCTGGATAACTTTTCTCCCCAAGGTTGATGGTTCCAATCCAGATGTTGGCATAGCTGAGTCTCCAAAGTGTAGACCAGCATGTGTTCCTGATGATTTTTCATTTGCCTCTATTAAATGATACGGCGGTTTCACTCCAGTCTCTGGATGACCTCCCAGACATGGAATAGAGGTTTTTTCCGTGGCAGAGTTAGCACAGAAAATGATAGCTGGGACCATCAGGGACTTTCAGCCATTGTACAGTTCCCACAAGTCAGCAGAGCAGCTGAGACAGAAGTTGCCAGTACCATTTCCAAGTGCTTTGGAAAGTGATGTGCATATTTATTTGAAACCTTCTACAAGTCCTAAAGAAGAAAAAAGGGACGAAAGCTAGAGAGGTGGCTGGTGCTTGTAGCAAAGAGGTCATTCTGCTGCAACAAGGGTTTGGGTAGTGTTGGTTCTTCAGACTGACAACAGGTGAAGGAAGGATGTGCTCACAGCTGATGGCCCTCTCTCCTGCTCATCTAGCTCCTATGAGTTAATCCTGAGAGTTCTTGCCAACATCCTTGTTTTTACCATAACATTTGCTCAGACAAGAAGGAAAAATGTGATAAACAGCACAAAAGCTGTTCGAAGTATACAACAGCATTTCATGTTAGCCTGAGATCAAGCTAACTTTTCCTTTCTCTAAAACCCTCTGGAAGACATCCAGCAGCCTTTTATTCCAGCAATTCTGTATCTGCGCTTTCAGGCATTTGTATTCTAATGGTTCTTTAGCTTTTTTTTTGTTGTTTTGTTTTGGTTTTTTTCATTTTTTTTGTTAAACTAGTGATATTGCTGGATATATATTTAATTGACCCTTCAGGGCATTAAAACAACTGTCTGAACATTTAAGAAAAGCAACCGAGTCTGACATTGTGTTGTAAAATAAGGGAGCTCACCAGAGCCTGGGCATCGAGACCTTGTGCATGAGGGCTTGACCAAAGCAGAAGCAGAAATAGAAATCTGATAGCTGGAGTTAACGGGCACGTAAACCAAGGAACCGCGGTGAGATTAAGAATCCGGTACAATTACACTCTGCTGCACTAGGACATCTTTTTGGTTCAAAGACCTATTTATACCAGAGCCCTTTACCAGGCCTCAACTGGATGTATAAATGCAGACCCTCTCTACGTATAAGGAGGCCTTTATTTTCTGGTAGTGAAACGGAGGTTCAGCTGTGACCTTTGGTGACCCCGGCTCCCACCTCTTCCCAGGGCTCTCCTCAAGCAACTAAGTGATTGTTTGAAGTTGGGGAGACCAGCAACAAGGGGAATTTGTATTTGGTTCAACTGAGGCTTAATGAGACCTTTATTATTGCTTGTCACTGCCGCTACTGATGGTGGAGCTCAGGGAGTTTTTTAAACAGATCAAGGCACGTTTTAAACTCTTAGCCCAAGGCAAATGGGCCACTTTGTCTGATCACAGCCTCTGTGCTGATATAAAGGTCCATCTGTGAGATTGCACAGACAGCTCTTGTAAAAGCCCCACTGACCTTGGTACGTGCTTCAAATGTTATGTACTTAGGATTAGTCAATAGCTTCTCAGCCGCTAGAGTTTTCTTAGGGCTCTCGGGGTGTGTGTGTCTCTTTATCACCGTAAGGGCAATAAGTATTCTTTGAAACAGCTAAGTAGCTTTTAGCAAGATATTGGAAAGGCGAGGTGGCAATAATAGCTGCAGAGTGGCCTTCCCTGTTAGCCAAAGTGCTATTGAAAGGATCTTGGCGTTTTATACCGTACGACTGCCGTGTTTGGAATAGGAGGGCTTAGAAACCTTGAGGTGCTAAGTCTGCAGTAAAACTGTACAGATAAGTGATTTGCAGTTCACTGGCTGTGCTAAAAAAAACAGTCCAAACCAGGGAAATAAACAACTTAAATTCATCCGACTTTAAAAAAATTTGAAAGCGAACAAATACTTTTGTAAAATTTTCAAGAGTGTTTTTGTCTTTATCAAGCAAGAAAGCAGTTGAGATACATTGTGTAAAAAAAAAGTGGGTTTGAAATAAAAAGCAAAATAATGGTTTTGAAAAGTCAGTTCACAATTTCAGGAGCTAAGACTATTGGGCGTTTGTAGTTGCATAATAATAAAAGCAATAGCACGTGCTTGTGTATCGTTTCTCATCTTCCAGTAGGTGGATCAGTATTTGCTGGAATTTTGTTTGATAACACTAAAAAATGTTCTGGTCGTGGTACATTGCTTTGGGCGAAATGGTTTTGATTTTCCATTTTAAATTCTTTTTCACTCATTTGTGTTTAAAACTCCGTAGTACACTGAGGTTGCATGTTTTTGCAGAGCTGGACACATCACTTGCTTTTGTATACTCCACCAGCTACCATATTCTATAACCTGTGTAATACAGAACCTTGCTTAAGTAAGGTTTTGAACCGCACATTCAAAACATAGCATCTAGGAGCCTATATTTTGGATACAATTAAGTTTCCAAGTCATGCAGAAGCTTTGCATTTTTTTCCAACACATCTGTTTCCAGAAGGAAAAATACAATGGTAAAATAATCTTCGCACATCAACAACTGAAATAAAAGCATAGGCAGTCAAATCACGTGAAATACCAAAAACCATTCATGGAGGCACTGTGGATTAGGAAGACAGTAGGGAATAGCTCTGATACACATCTGCTGAGTATTTTGATATCTTTTCTTGATGCTTCAATTCCCTTTTTGCCAATAATTGCCCACATTTGTAAAATGCTTTGAGCTTTGGGTAACTGCATATCAAGTAGGGCAATAATACCTTGTTGTCATGGCCAACAACGTCACTGCAAGTGACACGTGCTTTTGCTGCTTCAGAACCTAAACACCCTGTATCGCCGGCCTTCGCTGAGCGTGGAAAGTCACTTCTTCCTCCTCGAAAGGTTTGCTGCGAGGGCAGTGAAACACCAGCTGAAGCTTGGGCACTGCAGGCACACCACAAATTTTAACCTCCCGTAGATGTTGGCATTGAGCTGCCCTTTGGTGTAAAGTGTCGGCAGTAACGTATATAAAAACAACGGGGCAGCTGCTTTCTGTTCTTAGCCCGAGTTCTTTTTAAAAACTGCTGTAGCGTTTTAAGGTTGTACATGAAAGCAAATCACAGTCCAAGCTGCTGCTTTTTGAAGCTCAATCTCCTGTGGATTTTTTTTTCTGATGAGGGGGGTCCCATTACGGTAGGACATCTGTCCAACTGGAGAGTCCTGGTGCCCTGAACAGCCTGAAACGTTTTTGGGGTTTGGACCTTTACAGATGGGGTAAATTAAAACTGGTTTGTGGATCAAAAGCAGTTCCCATGTTGTCCTGTGATCTCAGTGACCCTTGGCTGGGATCTTACATCCTCAGGAAGGGGCATCACCATCACTGTCATTTGGTGGAATCATCTATTTGATTTGTACCAAGAAGCCTGATTTCAAAAGCAAAACTGCCCATTAAAAAGTGAGTAAATTGATATAAAATATTCACACCTTTTTTTTTTTTTTTTTAATGCAAACTCTTTCTTCCATCTGTCTGTGATCTAAGCAGTGTTGTGTATGTGTAGCACAGGGTAGAACCGCACAGCAGCTGTTGTCATCAGGAAGCCATTTCCCCTCCAGCTATGAGGGCAAGGTCCCCCTCAGCCCTCCTGGGGGGCTGAGCACTGAAGGAGAAGAGTGAATAGTTCCTTCTTTCCCATAAAGGCCTAATGAATGCTGTGTTATATATAAAACAGATAAAAATAAATAAAATTTAAATGTATAAAAATAATATATAGACAAAATAGCCGAAATTTCAGCCGTTGTGCTTAGTGGGCATGGGGTTACTTATGTGAGGCTATAGTGGGCTCTGTCTTCAAAGGTGCGTAAGTGTTGGAAGGTGTGGGATTTGTATGAGCTTGTAAGTAGATTGGCTTCCTAACTTCCACTGCCTGCTTTAGCAGACTTTGAAAGTCTTGATGGGTATCTCTTGCAGCTTTCAGCCAGTTAAATAACTTTGAAAACCTTCTCCCTGATGTCTGGAAAAGGCTGAGGGTACATGGAGGACTAGCAGTGCACTGAAACCTCCACCTTTTTTCTCTGTCAGGGTGGTCAGCTCGGTGGGGTGGGCAGGCTCCTGTCACGGGGAGCAGCTTTTCGTGCCCTTTCCTCCCCATGTAGGCTGAGCACTCCCTCTAACTTATCTTCTATCAGCCCCTTCATGAGACAAATCCGGCATGAGAAATCAGGATTGATGAGAATACCAGCTTATTAGTCTCATCCTGGAAGCCTCCTGCTAAGGGATGGATGTGCTGGCCATTCTCAGGGGGTGTTCTCTCCCGCTGGCAGGGTGTTTGCAGGTTTTGCTGGGGAATAGCTGGCTTTTCAGTGCGAATGAGCACAACAGAATTAGACATTACATTTTTCCTCAGTCCTAGCTGAAGATAAACTTCAGTGGAGTTAATAGTCCTCTGCCTAACGAGGGTGGTAAGGACTTCAGAGCTTGGTCTATAGTTGGGTCTGCTGTAGATCAGAGGCTGTCGGAGCAGATGGTTATGTTCCCCCAGAGTGGCTGACAGAAGAGGATGGTCCAGGGTGTCATAGTCTGTATAGTATGGGGGAAGCTGCTTTGCCAGGGCTGGTGCTCTGCTGTGTTAAGGAGAGGTGGCAGAAAAAACCCTTATTTCCCTCCGTACTCGCATGATTTTCCTGTCAATGTCTGTTTTATTTTTCCAAGTATAGGGGTACCCTGTTGAGTAGCAGCCAGCAATTATGTGGAAGTCTCTCCAGTTATCAGAAACCTGGAGGAGTTGGGCTGGGTAATGGAGACAGGGAAAAGGCATTTGCTTTCCAGGGAGTAGTGATGCCATGGGCACACATCCTGATGGTGCCTGGGTCCTCGGATGCAGTGGGACCTGCTGCAGCTGCTACGGAGGAAGAGGTCTTCTCAAGGCATGGTGATGCTGTTGAAGTATCACACCTCCCTCCTGCTCCGGGGGTCCACAGACGGAGCGGTCACCTGTGATGGCGGGTGGGTGCTGCAGTGGGGCAGGCACTGATGCTGCTCTGCAAAGGCAGGGGAGAGCTACCCGGCAGGGAGGCAGCGAGGAGGAGAAGAGACTAATTTGGGGTCTTGCACTCAGGGTTGGCTTGACAGGTACAGATCTGGGCTTTTCACATGAAAAGGTATTGAGATCTCTGCAGCTCGGGGATGGTATTGAGGTCCCTTCTCTGTTTGCCAGACACAGCTGGGGACTGAGGATGGTAACATGTGGGAGGGACGGGTCCGTTTCCCCTTCGCTCTGCAGCTCCTGGCAAGGGAACCTCTAAAGTCTTGGCTGAAATAGGGTTTTGTTTAACAGTCAAAAAGCCTCAGCAGTAGGTTTATGGGTATTTTCAACAGTAACTAATGAGCACATAAGTGGCTAAGGTGAACTCCGATGCCCTAGCTAAAAATCTGAATGAGAGCTGAAATAGCCATTAAGTTATTCTTTTATTTCTGTTCATGGTGAGACAACAAATAGATCTGGAGCTCTTCCAGTGTATTTGCGATTCAGAATCATTCACGGGATTTCTTCAAGTAATTGACTTTGCAAATCTTTGCACGTTCACAATAGCACAGTTGCACATCACAATTCACGCTGTGATAGTTAATAGATATAAGGCTCTGATCCTACTGAGTATGAAATCCTGGCGTTAGTGAAACCAAACAGGAGTTTTGACATTAATTTAATCAAGACTAGGACTGAATCCTGATGCAGTCCTGCCGAAGCCGCCTTTGCACTCTCGTATTCATGGCAGAGATGAAGTTCAAACACATATATTGACTGGGTAATACATGCGGCCAGATCTGTTTGAAAAAGAAGTCAAATGTCTGTGCCACACTGGTTAATTAGTGAATTTTAAGAACTCACACACGAATCAGTAAATTAGAAGATTAAGCCTCCTTCCCTGCTGGTGGATCACTGCAGGCATTTTCACTGGACTGCACGTTGCTGACAAGGTTTGGCAGATGGTGAATGACTTTGCTCTTCATGAATATTGTTAGATCTGTTTGAAAAAGAAGTCAAATGTCTGTGCCACACTGGTTAATTAGTGAATTTTAAGAACTCACACACGAATCAGTAAATTAGAAGATTAAGCCTCCTTCCCTGCTGGTGGATCACTGCAGGCATTTTCACTGGACTGCACGTTGCTGACAAGGTTTGGCAGATGGTGAATGACTTTGCTCTTCATGAATATTGTTCAATGACTGATTGACAGCTGACAGGCACTTTTTCCCTAGACAACAATAAGTCAATTTTCCCCATCATTGTATTTATAGAGGCGCTGCTCTCCTCGTTTCCAAATGAGACCTGGGTTTGCATGGTCTGGGCCCTCCCCAGCAGCTCACACTCCCACAATTACTGGTGAGGCTTGGCAGGGCTGGGGCACCGTGCACAGCATCCTGGAATTGCAGCTGCCGACTGTGACCGCAACACGAATTGCAGCAAGGAAAATGCAGGGAACTGTTGGCAATTTTCATTTTTATGCAGACCAAGAGCGATGTTGTTGGGCTTTGCACCAGGAGATGGCAGGGACGTGCTGTTGATGCAGCCTGTACCAGCACCAGTTACTGATCCCATGCCTTTCTAGGACTGGATTTTAAAGCTCTCCTAGGAGCTACTACATCTTGTTTAAAAGATATCAAGCCTGTGACTGGCATTCATGGAAAATATCCTGTCTGTGCTCAGCAGTTGATTTGAAGAACTCTCACTCTCGACTTGGGACTGACCTGAGTTAAATCCCCCAGATTCAAACAGCCACAAGCTTTATGAAAGTGCAGATGAAGGACAGAAATTTCAATTTAAGCTGGCTTTTCTCAAGACATTTCTGCTCCACTGGTTGTTCCTCAGACATTTAAAAAACTGTGCAACAGGTGATGCCAACCCAGCTCTCCCAGCTGACCTTTTCTACCCCCTCCTCTCTCCCTGTGGGTTTTATTAAGTATACTCTGAAAGTGAGGTGTTTGGTTTTTTTGGTTTTTTTTTGCTATTATGCTCATCTCCATCACAGTTCACTCTTTCAGAGCTTGAAAGACAGAGGGATGATGGTTTCATGCATGGCACAGAGAAGGAATCCTTAACTTGTTCTACCTACTAAACCCACCATCTTGTTCAGCGGTCACAAAATCATACAGATAAAGAAAATGTTACTGCCTGTTGCCATTAAGGGAAAAGTCTACTTTGTTTGGCTCAAGGAAAAAAAAAACGACAAGGTAATATATGCTGGCCTCTTGGTAAATATAATAGCTTTCCACTGCTAAGTTTTATAGCCCTACCCCAAAAATGAGTTACGTACGGCAGTGACTTTCCAACCACAGACTAAGTGTGAGGTTTGTGGTAGTGGAATTTTGGACTTGTTTTGGGTCATGGCAGAGGGTGTGCAAGCTACCTGGAAAGCTGGATTTTTGGTATTCTGTTATGTATGCATGAGGGGGATCGCCATAAAAATGGAATTATATTTTACAGTAAATCATCAGTCATAGTAATAGCAGTGGCAGTGATTAATTGATCAGACAGGAAGATGTGCCTGATCCATGACAGGCACTGGAACCGGTCTACATTTTAGTCAGTGGCAACTTGTCGCTTTAAGTCTGGGAGACCACAGGCTCTGCCACCTCTGTGGACAGTGCCCAGCACAAGTTCCCGCAGACCCCATCCATCTTTCAGTGCTACCTCATCCCTACCTGCCTCCAGTTGTGTCCGTGCGGAAAACTCAGACTCACCAGCTATCCCACCCCACTGCCAGCCCAGACCCTGCTGCCGTGCGTGCTCTCATGTCAGCCAGACAGCCCATGGGGAAAGATCAGCGGCATCTATGCTGGCCCAAAATATGCCTGGGTATTGCTTGGAGAGAGCCAAAACCACCAACTCCTGCATGTTGCAGAGGGCCAGGGCCAGCACGGGGACCCGTGCTCGGGGAGTGCTGTGCAGCGCAAGGGGGGGACATGCTGTGTGCCTGGGGCTTGTGGCCTGGATGTTTTCAGGATCTGCTGGGTCAGATGTTGAGGACTGGAGGACATTTGGCTGGAGGCTGCTGTGCCCCAGTTGTGCCGGTCCTGCTTGGAAGGGTGCAGTCTCAAATGGAGCCAGTCATTCCCAAGTCCAGGGAGCCAGGCGGGCTTCTGCCAGATGTGACCCCTTGCCAAACCCAGTGTGTAAGGAGGGCAGCTGGCCACAGGACTCGGAGCAGATCATAAACCCAGACAGATGTAGTCTGAGGGACTTTGGTTCTTCTCAGACTCAGGTCCTCAGCTAACAAATGTGCTTTTCCTACAAGCAGTGGAACAGGGTGAATGGCAGAGCTGCATGCAGAGGGGAGCATCCTCACATTTTTCAGCAGTTCCCTCCCCTGCCCCAGCTCTGCGACTGGATCAGGCTTCCTCCTCTCTCCTTCCTCCTTGGTGCCAGAGGGCTTTAATGGTGATGGCTGTCTCATAGTTTGGCCATACAGAAGTTGCGTAGACAACATAACACCGTCAGGACAGGAACGACGAGTAGGCAGCATTAAGTCTCTCTTTGCCAAGAGCCCGAGGTTGTTATTACGGTACACGCTCGGACTCTGGCACAGTTCATTAGGCACAAGCAGGACTTTAGTCCTGAGCAGCACGCGTGATTTACAGCTGTCACCTTTATATTATCCTCCGGCCAGAGCCTCAGTACCCAGAGTTGCCCTGAGCCAAGCTGTGTTATGGCAGCAGTGATCGTGTCAGATTAAACGGAGGGCACGACTGAGCTGGTCTGCACTACGACAGAGACCAGGGCAAGAGACGTGTCAATGTCAAAACCAAACGGGTTCCCTAGCTTGAGGACTAGCAAAGCAAAAAGATCATTTAAAAAGCAAAGAGCAAAAAGATCATTTTGGACTACATCTGTAAGGCAGGTCTGGGAAGCTGCTAAAATCCTTCTGGCTGCACAAGGGAATTTTAGTGCTAATTTGGCAATATTTCATTTCTAGAGTCTCTTCTTTCATAAACACCTGTCCTCCATGTCCTCCTTGGCTATTTTCCTCCATTCTCCACTGCAGCCAAAACGTCATTTACTTTTGAAGGATTAGGATCTGCCACTTCCAAGCAATGTCTGGAAAAAATTACTTCCACAGCAAAAGATCCTCTAACAGAGATGTTGGAAACATTACCTCCCAGCAACCTCAGAAACAACTCGACAGAGCAGAGGTGCACCGTAAAGGCAGGATGTAATCCGTAAGGTCCTGGAGCATGGCCCAGGGCTGCCTTCCTACCGACCCGAGTCTGGGAATGCAGGTCTGGTGGTGCCGCAGGGTTTCCATGGCAGGCAGTGGTAAGCGAGACGATCTGCTTGCTGGGAAGACAGAAGATACTGTGCCTGCCTCTAAAGACGTTCTTTAGAGAATGGTTGCTGCCTTTGAACGCTCTCTGCATGTAGTAAAGAAGGGGATAGGAGAATAGATAAGATTGTACCAAGTTTCCCAGTTTTTGACTTACAAATCCTCTTTTTCACCAGATAACTATCCCTTCAAAAGCAGATCTTTATGTTTCATTAAATGGGCCCGCAACTTGGCCCATTTGCTTCACATTGTAATTTAAGAGTAGTTGTTTCCCTGTACTGCTCTATGTAGTTCAGTTTTGGAAACTATGCTGTTTATCAAAGCATTTGAATATGTGGGATGAGGTTTATCAGGCCACCTTCAAGATTTATCAGACCACCTTCGTGACACAGGAACACGGATCTGCAGTCCTGCCTCAATTACCAGTTCTCTCCCGTGTTTCACATTAATCGGGTGCTGAAGTCTCGTCCCATCTGCATGATGACAGCAGAGAAATGACCAGTACGGCTAATTTCTGCCAGATTTGAAAGGAGATACTGGGTCTACTTCTGCCCCAGATGCTAAGCCATGAATCCCAAGATGAAGCACCAAACACAAGTCAATAGGTGTGAAGGACCAAGGGGACCAAGGAGATTTTCTTGACAGAGGGTACAGGACAGTTACTCTTCCCAGAAGAGCAGATGGAGCCATCAGGAAATGACAGAGGAGTGGAAAGGAGAAACAACAAAGTTAGACTAGGAAAGGTGATGTGAAGTCCCACGTAAGTAACGAAGAGAAGACACATGCTTTAGTGCTGTCTTGGATTGGGTCCAAAAAGTCTTACAAACATGCAGCTAACGTTGAATAGTCAAGATCTGTTCTGCTTTAATTTTGGTATATCATGTTTAAATTAGTGTGCTGGCTTGCATCAAGTACATGCTTTGTAATTAAATTTTGAAATGACATTTTCTTTTCTGAGAAAGATATTTTAAAAATGAATTGGTTATACTTCAGAAACTCAACATTGTTGACAAAGATGGTTTCTGTTAATGAAAGACTAAACTGGATGCATTAAGAATGAAAGGAATATAAACCATATGCTGTTATGTTTGATGCACTAAAAATGGTTCTTCTCTCTACTGGATTCCCTGGGGCTGTTTTCAGACTGGAGGTAATATATGTATTTCATTTAGTGGTTTCGCACTAGATAACCCAATTAGGTACAACTTGGAAGAATTGAATGTTGGTCGACTTGGAAGAGTCTTTCTGCTGAAAAACGAGGGGACTGCTGCTGAATGTCTCATTCTTCGCAAGTCAGACCCTAAAACTAGAACAGTTGCTTTCCAAGGTTGAAACTTGCTCTGTCTTGCTGCTTTTCTGTATTTTCAATGAAATTTAAGGAATGTATCAAGCCTAGAGTGCATTCTTTTTGAATAAAGAACCTCTTGTATTTTACACTGGAGGCTTCGGTATTCTTTCCACAGGAGGCTGCAAACTACTGTTTGGAAGGAGAGTTTCTATCACTTTCAATAGTTGCCTGTTTACAAGAAGTTGAAGACACTCCACAAACTGCATGAACATGTCTCTCATAAACAATTTTAATACTTTCATTTTAGGATCTTTGAATTTAACAACAAATGTTGGCCTTGGCTTCAAGAACCACCATCCTTTGAAAGCTAAATTATCAGATGCAGGGACTACATATGGTTACAATAAACAGAAACATTCACAAAGATTATTGTAAGTAAAAGTATACCATTCAGATTTATTCTGGTTGTGCTGCTGATATTTATGAGAGTTTGGACAAGTGATGGCTAGTTGTGAATATGTTTATGAATCCCAAACAACTCTTGTATTTTGGTAGGAAAAAATGTCTTTATACTGTTTGTATTCCAAGTTCATTTTATGTCCCCCAGCTCTACAAAGGCTTTGAGCAATTGCACTGGGAAGATTTCTGTCTTCAGTATAATATCTTCTTGACTAATTCTGTTAAAATCAGCATTGTGTTTCTTGTGAAGCTTGTAATAAGCACAATCCTGTTTCTGTTTGAAATAGCAAGAGTATTTTCATCAACTTCAATGAGAATTTTTATGTATGTTAATGGAGAAAATGAGTTAACTTTGGCACAGATATCTACCATGTCCCCTTCTCCCAGTGAAGTACCTTATCTAGCTTCTCAGCATCCATGCTGTCATGGTGAGGTCTGCAGGCTCAGTCTTGCACGTCTCTAAAGAATGGTGGGACATTAAATGGGGAAATGAATAAGCTACCTGTATGAGAAAGCATACCTATATGAAAAGTTGGTAACATCTGTTGCCCAGAACTGGAATGAAGAAAGCTCTGCTTACCTGCAGCAGTACCGCTGCCTTTGGATGAATCCTTTCTACTTTGTCAAACACTGCGTGGGAGACAAAAAAGTTTGCGCGATTCCAGGCAGTCACAAATACCCTTGCTTATGCAGACCTATCCTACCTTTATTTTCTGGCATGTCTGATGCATCTGTAGAGAGAAGATTATAGTATGTTGATTGGGACATCTTGGATGCTCTGAAATTAACTCTGAAATCCTTGTTGTTGTGTTTGTCTGCTGGCCTTTTGCTGCTGATGTACTTGGAGATCTTTGGGATTTGTGTTATCGTGTGATATTTTTCATTCTTCTGATTTGTAGAAGATCACTGGCTGTCTTTGCAACAGTGACTGAACAGGCCCGTCATATGGACATGAGTACTGGTTTCTGATGACTCCTCCAAGCAACTGCAAGCTTCTTTAGGGAGGCGTCTGTGTTGATTTCAGTGGGAAACTGGAGCACAAGGACTGTAGGAGACCTCTTGTAGATTAGTGTTTTGTCTGCACTTTAAAGTGAGGTATATAATGATGACTTCTGTTCTCATTGCTCTTTGTTCAAGGTTTGATCTCCCTTCTCTGACTCAGTGTGAACTGCATCTTAGCTGGGTAGGTTTTGGCTTTTCTGCTAATCTTTCCAATATATTCCTTAGCACTGCAGTTCAGTGTTGCCAGCTCAGGTTTCAGGCTCCTGGCTCTACCCAGGATTGCTTTGTGAATCAGGGTGTTATTCCTGCTTGTATCATCACCTCATCAATGTCTTTAATCTTCTGAAATGAATTTAATATGAAGGCACACTGTACAGGTGGATTGTGCCTTTTGTATTCCTTAAGAAACAAAACAAAAGCCCAGTAACATCAAATAAGTAGAGCTTGTGCTTCTCTTGCTGTGGTGTCCACACGTCCACTTTCTAAGCTGATTTGGCCTATACTAAGTAGAAGTGCCCAGACTGCCGACATCTGCACATATTGTACTGATTGCACCTACCGAAGCCTTTGCGAAATTTTACAAAAAGCATAGAAGACTTTTCTTCTGTCCTTCCCTGCTTTCTTGCTTTCTCTCTCTCTCTCGGCAATGACATGTATCTAAGGAACGTTAGCCCAGAACTTCTTGTGGGAGCAAAGGATGCTCTTCATAGAAGTAAGCTGAGAAGGTCTGAGCTTAGGTTTCCAAATATAGAACAGAAAATCTTTTTGTCAACTAGAAAAAGCATTGCACTTCATCACTGACATGATGCCAGCAGCTGAACAAGGTACTTACACCTGCCCCCATCCATGTATATGTATGTGTACGCTATATATGTTTACATCCACGTATGGTGTATGTGTACAGCACAAAGGCGTTTCTCTTCTGCAGCCTGAAATAAACCCAGAAGTTGCTTTTAGAGACAAACGGACCTTTTCACTTTCCCCTCACAACCACCTTCACAAAGATGTTTTCTTATAAGCCACAGACATGAAGACATAGTTCTGCTGAACAGGCAAATACATTAAACATTATCCACCGTTTTAAAATATATTATTTTTATCGAAAGCACTGCTTTGTTACACTTATGAACCCAGAACAAAGTATCTGTGTATGCAAAGATATTTTCAGAGCCGTTAACCTATCTAAGTAAAATCAGAAGGAAGCAAATTGCCGTAATAAAGTGCCTTTGTTCAGCTGAGCAATTGAGTCAGGCGGTATACGCTTGGTGGGGATATTCCCAGCTTCCAAAATACACAGTGCAACAGGCATCCCTCCAACTGCCAGCAACTTACGGATTGATTAGTACTGGAGTTTTCACTCATTTTCTGGTTGTTCTGAATGCAGAACAGCAACTAGAAAGAAAGGGAGCATTTTGTCATTTGGCAAGCCTCCAAAGAGCACTAGCAAGTGGCCGTACCTTTTCAACCTAAACTAGGCTTCAGGTGCTAGCTGTCAAGGTGGTGTTCATACATCATTTTCTGAATAATGAAGCTACTAATAGTGACATTTCGTATCACCCAGAGCCAACAGAAGATAAGTGTACAACTGAGGAAAAGTATCAAGCAGCCTTACCCTTGAAATTATTTATTTCTATTTCAGAGCAGCTGATCCTCAACTAATTAAATAATAAATGAGATGTCTTAAATGGTAAATCTGATTAGATTTTTATTAAAGGGGACAATGCCTATTCCCCTTTGGCAGCATCAGTCTCAGGGGTTAAATAAAATTCTGAATCACGTGATGATGATTTAACTTTGATGCATTGCTGCATAGATGACAATACAGTTCCTTTTATATAATAGCATCTTTTAGTGAAAGCTGCAGAATTACTTATGCTTTCTTGGCTGAATTATTCTGCTCTAAAAGTTAACTGCTTTCCTTGCTTCAGTAATTGCATTCATTTGTGTTTGAGTGTTTTTAGCTGCATGGGCTTGTAACAGAAAATAAAATATGATAAATGATGGTTTTGAATTGAACAAATGAAACAACTGACATTGACATTCACCTGTATTCTGGCATCCAGACTAACCATCGGACTAACCTCTGTTAAAGGCAGAAGTCTAGCAGAAAATTCTAATAATGTTCCTAGGGTGTCATATTTTGGAATGGTTAAAGAAAATGTGCTTACGTGGGGAAAGTACAAAAGCTGTCATTCTGCTTTTTTCCAGATATAAGGAATTTTTATTTAAGACTTTTTATTAAAGGTCATTTTCTGCTCTGTTTTATTTCCAACTATAGACCTAAGCCAGAAACAGAATTTAGCCTTTAACTTACTACCATTTGAAAGACCGGAATCTATACTTACATGTACATTTTGGGCCCACCTACCCTCTTTACAAGGAACTCCCATCAGCGATGTCTTACATGGTCCCTACCATGGCCCTGTTTGGGGAGCCGGTATGATATTTGAGGTGGTTCGCAATACAGCCCAGTCCTCCCACCACAGCTGCGGCACCGCTGTTGTCCCACCACCCCCAGGTCATTAATGGTGCCCTGGACACGTGGAGCAAGTTGTTTGCTTAGTTAGTCATAGATGAAGCTCTAAATATTCCTCTGACATATGTTTGTTCTAACTATAGATTCTAAATTACTTTTCTTTTACATGGGTATGATTAACTTAGGAAACAACAAGGGTTGGTCTAAAAGTATATATAGGAAAATACTGCCGTACGGAAGTGACAAGGTGAAGAACACATTTTTTTAGACAGAACTTGTGAGTCTTCTCAAGCCCAATGATTTTCCATTCTCAAGAGCTTTGAATAGGCAAAACCAACACTCTCCAAATCATTCCCTCAGCCATTCTCTTTTCTTTCCCCCAGCTAAAAATATAGTTCATGATTTGAAATGTATTAGTACGTATGTGTAAAGATGGGCTTGGAATTATAAACATTTAGGTATTAACTATTTAACTATATCACCTTTTCTTGTTGGTGCCCTTTGAGGTTGCTCTTTGGAATTCAAAAGATGTGACAAATGTGGGCATTGCGGGTCCATTTCAGGAAAAACTGTCTCTGACATATGTGCACTTGTACACTTTTTATTTTAACACAACGTAGGAAGATGAGAGCAAGGGTAATGGTAGATAAAGCACCTGTTCTTCTTCAGCTGTAGACTATACAGTTTCATAACAGTTGTTTCTAAATATTGCAGAAACTCCATGGTGGCATGATAAAAATCTCACAGAGAAGCAGACTCCTCAGTTAACAAACAAAAAGCACCGGGTGCTGAGGCAGGGGAGTTTGGTTCGTGTCCAGCGTTGCTGGTAATGCCCTTGCTCTCCGCTGGGGAGTCAGGGTCGTACAAAGTCAGCAACTGCATCTCTAGGTAGCAGCATTTTTACTTTTAACAAATCTTTTAATGGATTAGCAATTACCTGGTGGTTGCATATTGCGGTGGTGTGAAGCTCTTTAATGTTTCTTCTCAGGATCACTCATGAGCGCAGCTGGAAGGGACAGGGGCCCTCGGAGGCAGATGACCTCCAAGCAGCAATCCTTACCTACCAAGACAAGTGGAAGGCAGCATCCTTCTCTGAAATACCGGGGAAGAACAGCTGATACATGGGTGAGGGAGAACCCATGGATCTGGGATGCTGAGAAGTGAGAAAGGAGCAGACGAGCCAGCTCCTTCTTTGAGATGAGATGGAAGGGTAAGATAGATAGAATTACTGAAGATGCTACTGGGTTATTATTTTTATGATCTCCAGTGGCAGATGATAAGGGTTAGAGGTGAAAAGCTCCGTGAGCGATTAGCTGTCTCCTGAGATATCCAGGCTCTGGTCCTCCGGACTTTTGTAGTTCTTAAGAATTATGACCTTTTGGCCCAATCAGAGGAAAATTCAGGTAATGAATCTCTGTAGGAAACCATAAGGAGAGCAAAATCACACTACAGACCTTGACTTTCAGCATCCAAAGCAACATATTCTCAATGTCCTTCCTCAAGGGGCTACTTAAAAAGTCTTAATATTTTGAGCAAGTAAGGCCACTCAATGACAGTTTTTAAATGAAAATCCTTTTCTGAAAACAAATGTATGTGTAAAAGGAGGCAAATTAGAGCTTGGAGAGAGTCATCCCTGAGGTTGATTAGTGAGCACAACCACAAAGCAACTTTCTTCCTCCACTTCCAAGCCAACAGTATTTTTACCATTATTTTGATGGCAGAGACTTCAGCCTGCAAAGATTTTCTATAGGAAAATAGTGATTTTTCTTTTCTTTACTCTAAATGTAATTATTTATACCCAGACCCAGATCTGGCCTAACTTGCCCATGTCTCTTCCCTCAATGCCTTCTTCACAGACCTCTTTCCTGCAGTGCTTTGCCATCTCATAGGAACTATAGGAGGTTTTGGGACTTCTATTTGTTGTTTGAGATACAATAAGTAATCATTAAAAAATGCTTTTAGGTGACTTAGTGTTAAAACCTAGCAACATTTTGTAAGCATTAAAACCAAACTTTTGGACAAACAGCATAATTCTCCTCAATACAGTCCACGAATTAGCTACAAAACCAGCTTCTTGCCATGCACATTAACAGGAATACCTCTTCATTTTCCTACAAAAATTTTGTCAAATAAACAGCATTTGCAATGTGCTGGGGAGGCCATAACCACTGGGATATTCTAGAGAAACAGAGAGTGCATGTTTCCCTGCTGGGACTCTCCTTCTTCCCTTTCAGTGCAGGGAATATCCATCTTAAAGTTTCACCAGCCAGCGCTATGGCCATCTGTCTGAAAGGGTGCATGAGTTTCTTCTTGCTGCTTCTGTCCTCACTCTTCCCACTCTTCTTTCCATATTTACTTACAAACACTTCCCTGACTTCTTTTTTATTCTTCGTGTGGCTGGCATTTATAGCCCGTCTCTATTACTGTTAAATATCTTACTTTTTCAGCTTTGGCTCCTGTCCCCCTCCACGTCATCTCTTTCTAGGACATTTTTCCCCACATCTCATGGCAATGACGTGTCTGATCCTGCCCCACTCTATGAACTTGTGCTACCGACCAGTCCATGAGAGTGCACAGAGGTGAAATTTGCTGGGGGGGCAGAGTTTGCCGATGCTGTTACCAGTGGTAGAATAGAAAACCAAAGGAATTACGGTACGTGACACAACCCTTAGAATATGAGTCAAAGGAATAAGGCACATATTACAGATAGACAAGTCGGTGACTGATCGGAAGCTGGAGGCATCCCCTTGTATACAGCAGCACCATGTTTACAGAGAAACCTTTCTTTTTCCTGCACTTGGAACATTAGTAGTAGGGTTTCTTATTAGTATCTGTTTTAGAGCTGAGTAGTAATTGACTTTTTTGTTTGTCTGACCTGACTGAACAAAAAAGAAAAAGAAAAAAAAAGGCAAAAAAACCCCAGTTGGTATTTACCTGAAACAAAAGGTGTTTAGTTTTCTTGGGGAACTGAAATGGAAGCAAAAAGAAATTACCCAGATAGGACCAAAATATTTCTTTCATTCCTAAATAATATGTTTTGTATAGTCTTTAGGCTTGGAGGTTAAAGGGTAAAAAGGAAAATACTTTTCCTAGTCTGTATAAAATATTACATGTTTTTGCACTTTTGAAACGGATAGGTCAAGAGAAATTGTTGAGATTTTTCTTTTGTTTTGCTTATATTATGTATGGATATCACTGAAACAATATTTTTCAGGAAACTATGCTCTGCAGAAACCCCCTCACCTAGCTTTTTCTGTAAAACATAACAGCATCACGTCCTCCCAACTTGCTCTCCTGTTAGAGCCTGACTCATGAGCAATGCCATAGCCTTGAATGTGACCGTGTGCCTGAGAGGGGGCTGCAGATTTAAATCAGGCAATTTAATGTTTCCAATTATAGGAAATGTATTTGGAAGGATGCCAAAATGCTAAATAGCTTGATAAAAAAGAAAGGTTCTTTGTTTCAATTATTTCTTATTGCACTGCATGCTTCCCCTGCCACCACTTAATTAGAGACAAGAACTCCACAGGACATCTTATTCTTTATTAATGTATTTTAAAGTTATTAACTATACTCGCAACAGCAATACCAAAGCCTGAATTCAATGGCAAGCTCTGGGTAAGGAAAGACAGTCCAGCGGGTTGTGTCTTTAGCATGGGACTGGACAGGAGTAGCCGTAATTCCTGCTCCTGACAAAGCCTCCTTGTGCGATCAAATCCCTTGGACCCAAGTGATTAGAGGTGTTTCATTTTACTCCTGTGGAAAGTCATGCAAGTCAGGAGCCCCTAGTGAGCTGACGCTTCGTCTCTAGCTGTGACAATTTCTGCTTTCGGAAGGGTTTGTGAGGATAGCTAGCTGAAGAATTGCTCAGTGATTATTTAAGAAGTCCTGAAAGAAATATAGCACATGCATTTTGGGGCTTCAAAAGCACATTTTGCTTCACTTTGTAGTAGTTTGTGGGTATGGGATTAACTTCGCACCCTGTTGGATGTCAAACCTTTGGCCAGGTGTCAAGCAAACACCCTCCTCCTCCAGGCAGGAGTGGGCCCTATTCTTTTCTGTAGCTCCTATGTCCTTCCTGATATGGGAATCAATGGAGATGGTAACTGGAAGCTGAGATCGGGATTTTTAGCCCATTCAATACAATTCTAATTAAAAAAGAGGCCTTATGAGCTAATGCAGCAGAGGAGTTTGCTACTCCCCTAAGGATTATGGAGTTTAAAGGGTCACAGCTTCTTGTAGCAACTAGTTGATGACATTAGGAGCTTAATGCTTGTTTGGATTTTGCCAACAAAATGTAGGTGAGATAAGAAAAAGAACCCACAGCAAAATTTGCAAACCAATTAGTCATCATTATAACACGTCACTTCACAAATGAAGACACCAATGGAAATGTTTGTGTTGGGGATTTATCCAGCCCTTCCAGCTATCTTGTTTCTGGTTTAAAAGACTTGGGTTTACTCACTGAAATATTCAGCTTGCAACAGCATTGGGCTAAATACAATAGAAAAACATGTTAAATTGTTTGTTTGTATAATGACTTGTGGGACAGGTCATCACTCCTCACTTGGTACAATTTAACAGGGATTATAGGAGCTCAAGAGCTGTCGCTACATAATTAGTTGTCAACTAATTTGTTCTAAGGCAGGATCAGTGGGAGAAAATTTTCACTAGTGATAGTTACTGAAACACGTCTTTTACTGCTTTTGTTATCCCGTTGCTAGCATTCATGTTTTTCCTTGGAGCACATGCTAGTGAACTTTATAAAACACAGCATCCTCATGACTCTGTGACTCTGGATGTTTGTATTGCTGCCTGGGACATCTGTGACACAGCTGTCTGTCTTTCCTGCACTGCTTCACCACGTAATGCACCAAATTCTGCTAGGAAAAAGCGTAGCCTATGTTGGCCATCTAACAGCATTGCAAAAAATGGTGAGATGAAAGTCGATGGAGCTGGGTTCAGCAAACCTGGCCGTACCTGCACCGTGCCAACATGTTGGACAATCCCAGAGCTCACCGGTAATCCTGAACTAATGCCTGAACTAAGGATTTCTTCCTTGCCATGCTCCAGAACTTACTCAAAAACTTCTCTTAACCAAGTCTGGCCATGGCAGAAGGCTAGGAGCTATCTCTACAGCATAGTTAGTGGGTTTGGCCCTTTTCAGAGATGCTGAGTAACTGCAGAGCTCCCAGCTTCTGAGGATGCTCGTTACCTCTGAGGTCCAGGTCATCCAAGTAAGGCGCTTACGCCGAGGAGCCAAGACTGAGCTTCTCAAGGCAACTGGTGGTCTGGGTGCGTTCAGTTTGTGTACCTGGGGCTGAATCTAACACAGAATTCCTTGGGGAGGAAGAAAAACAGAGAATTGGCTTTCAAAGGCCAGTTGCTACAAATATGGCAATATTGTCAGAAATTCAGAGGTATTAGACCTAAATGTCAATTAAATAGTCATCATTATAAAATATTACACTGCTCGCTAGCATTTACAGGCAACAATTGCATTTCATTGTTTTTACTAACCATCCAGTAGTTACAAAGACTCATTTATGACCACCTAACAGCCAGACTCTTAATATTTGTAGTGCAATTAGCCCAAAACAGTCTTGAATAATGTCCTGTTTACAACTGAAGTAATAAACCAAGAGCACCAGGGGACAGAAAGGCTAATTAAATGGGACAATTGGAGAAACAATCCAGTGTTGGATGGCTGGAAACATGCTGTTGTTGTTCCTGTATGGGGTAGATTTATACTGAAGGTGATTAAACCTTAAAAGTATTTGGTTTCTTTTTGCATTTCTGTTTGGACTCACTGGACCTGATTCTCATTTACAGCCAGACTTCTTTACAATTCTAGTGGCAGTATAAAAAGTCTTGAGGAGGATATTTATTGCCAAAGTGGTCTACAGAGGGCCTAGCATAAAAAGGCAGTAAAAATCAGACTGGACAAAAAAAGTTAATAGGAACAGTTTTCCTACCCCTGAGTGCTCAATATTTTATAAAGGCTGTGGGATCTTAGGGAATTAATATCACTGCTGTATAAGGAACACAGACTGACTGTATCCAGATATGTTGTGTAATTACTGCTAACATCCAAACCCTCCTACGTCTGCTGGAGTGCTTGGCCACCACTCATAAACTGAATTGGGTAGCGGTGATTAGGGGACTCTTGTCATGCTTCCAAAATCTGCTTTTTATTGGGAAAACTATTCACTGAGTATCTGCCACGTGCATATTCATTAGGAACAGAGTTTTGTACTTCTATGTGTGGGCTCTTAATGAGACAAAGCTAAAAAAGCAAGACACCCGAAGCACAGGACATTTTAAGACTTTTGTCACCAAGTTTGGAGTCTCGTGTTTTCAAGCTTTCCTCTGCAAGCTGGAAAGCCAGGATTATTTTTCTGTTTAATTTTTTAAACAAAAGCTGATCTCCTCTTCTGATCATACGAGTCTAAGAGCTTTAGCTTTCTTTCCTAAATATACTGTGATTTGCAACAGTGATGCAAGAATTGATAATGCTGGAAGTTTGAGACTAGCAGTGCAGCTTTACTCATGGGCCATGCGAGTACACGGTGCTTTCAGCTGAATTCAGCGGGAGTTTTGCTGCTGTTGGCTTCAGTGGGGAAAAAATCAGACCTGAGTAACACTATCGTGTTCATTCCTGAAGAACTATCAGATTAGAAAATACTGCATGGATTGTAATAACCTGATAATCAAAATTATGGTCCTTGGTTGTCTTATACATGGTGTATTTATCCTATATTTGACATAAATAAAGTTACTTTAACAGGTTTTAAGGGCAATATGAAAGACTATATATTTTTTACCCCAGATTAGTGATTATGTGCATGCATGGGAACTCAGGAGGACCCTGGAGATGCTGCTCTTCCACAAAACAAGACTCCACTCTCAGCTGCTTGGAAGTAGTTTGCTTCTGTGCAAGCCCTGATCTTCCACCTCCCACTGAGTGTGAACTCACTCACGTCAATGCACATTGCAGGATGCCATGGCCCCCGGCTCCTAGCCTTGGGCTAGCAACATTTTAAGTAGACCTGTGTGCCACCTTTGCCGTGCATACTGTAGGTACCAGGCTTAGCCAGTGTGAAAAATGTCCTGCAGGATTAATTACAATCAATAAAGACATTGCAGAGATTTTTTAACATAACCTGTCTATGTGGGCTGGTACTTTGGGTCGTGTCTAACACTTCCCTTACGACTTGGTCCTTAATACATGATATCTCTTTTTTTTTCTTCTCCTTATTTTTATCGGCTGGATGTGAAGTAGAAGATGGGCTGTACCAGCTCCACTCTTGTGCAGGTCAGCCTCACACCAGGCTGGTGGTATACGCCAATCATGTGTATTCTTGCCAGTTAATTTCTAATGTAACTCCATTAAAGCTGGAACAGAGAACACTTCAGGAAAATCTAACTGTAGAGCTTTCCAAGATTTCTTTCCATCCCTTTCAACTCAATAAGCAGCTGGGGGAATGATGTGACAAACGTTGCTTTGTCTGCTTTTCAGAAGGACATACCAGGCAGCATCATTCAGGATGTTTTTCAGAGGATGGAGATACACTGTCTGAAGAGAAGGTCTTTGAAAATTTGGAAGCTTCTAGTTACCAAAAAACTGCAGTTCAGGTGAGCTGGGAGGTCCGTAGGGGAATGAGGATGAGCCTGCAGATGTGTAAAGGGACACTAGACCTTCAGCAAATGTCATTCAGCGTACTGATTAGGGACTAGAGACTGATAATATAAACTTGAGATGTATGGCAAAAAAGAAGAAGAAAAAGAGAAAATTGGATGTGAAGACTGAGGTAGCCTGATCAGCCAGGCTACTTGGACCCTTGGCTGAATTAATGGGAGAGTATTATACAGGAAACAGTCATGTCAAAAGGGATTTATAGGTAGTGATCAGACTCAAATTGGCTATAAATTCTCAGTACATTTTTTTCCATAATAAGTCATTGCTGTTATAAGCAAGTTATATACAGGGAAAAGGTTTCTTAAAGGGCAGGAAAAGTCATATTATTTATTCATAATTTGGCAGTAAGAACTGTACAATTTTTAAAAGGATGTTTAAATGACAGAAAGTTGAAATGAGCAAGGGTAGCTAGGAAGTAGCCTGACTTCTGGGGAAACTGGAGTGAAGAATTTATACATTGCTTGTGATGGATCTCATTCCTAAAGCCTATCGTGCCCAGGGTCTTTGGATCTGGGAATAATCTTACAATATTTATTGGTCTCACAGTTCAGATTCCAGGCTTGTCAGCAATGCAAGTGCAGAAGTATTGTGGGTTTGAGTCAAACTCACTGGTAAGGGCTTGTTAAAAATGATTCCCATCATACATTCTTCTGTTTGCTTTCAATATGAAGGTGATAAAGATGCTGGTTAAATAGGGCAGGATGTTATGGGAAGTGCCTGTCTTTAGAGGCTGGCAAATTGCCTCTATGTAAGCGGCACTAAACACCTCTTTTTTTTTTTTTTTTTTTTTAAATGAAACCCTGTGGAAGCTGTGCCTGAGGAGGGCTCATGAAAAATCACCAGGGGCACAACACTTTAAAACTCATTTAGAAATGGAGCAATCCACAAGAAGTGGTGTGAAATGTGCACAGTACCAGGCTTAGATGGGTAGTTGGCAAAGCTTCACAGGTGACGGTGTCTTCTAGGGACTCGATCCTATAAGTTAGGAGAGGATTTTATCACAGGTTAGATTTATGAATGTAATATTGATGTTAGGGAGGGAGAGGAGATAAGAAAGATGGATTTTAAAAAGTGTTTCAAATATTTCTTGTAAAAAATGTCTCATTAATTTTTATCTTTATAAGCCAGCTGGATAAATCAATAGAGAGCAGATATAACTATTTTAAGATTTTCGGAAGGACACATGCATCTTCTTTTCTTTTAGTGGCTATATTCATTTCCCTGTTTCTGGAAACCGCTGGGGTTGGGATTTTTAGAGTGGTTACATCTCCTTTCTACACCCTTCATGAACGATCAGCCGGGAGCAGCCTCAGCCCCACCGTGTCTGTACATCTCATTCCCTCCAGGCATCTAAGGCCAGTACTACTTTTTTACATCCAGAAGAGATGGTCTTTGCTTTCTTCTCAAGGCCCCTACAGAGACACAGAAGCCATACGCAGACATATGGGCTCTTCCTGGCCCCTGGAATGTGAATATTTACTGGTCACAGGTTAATCATGTTGACATTTGGTAACAAACAATAGTTGAAATTTCTTTAGGTACTTTCTTTAAATGTCTTAAAGGGTTGCCGATTGGCTCGCTCTCAGGACCAGATGATCCTTGAGCTCCCTTCCAACCTGGTAGTCTATCTATGATTGATATGCCACAGGGCTGAAATTAGAAAATTAGAGCTCTAACTTCAAACCCTATTGAATTTTCAGGATAAAATTCTTCCTGCGGGAAAAGGTGGGATGTGGCCATCCAAATGTCCTCTCCTCATGCAGCACCTAAGTGATGGCAGTGGGGTTGCCTGGCCGACATCCCACCCTGCATCAGAGCAGGACTGCCGTGTTCTGCTTTCTCTGCTAACAGCGGGAGCTGCCAGCGCGGTTCACCAGGGAAAATCGGGCCCGTGAGGAGCAGTGTCTGTGCAATTATGCAGTACATCAGCATGTATGCTTGTAAAGATATTTATGATTCATGGCAGCGCAGTGGCTAGCAAGGTAGGTATAATTAAGCCAATAAGAGAAGATTCACCTGGGGTGTGGAGGATTGTCTAATGCTGCCAGTTCCAAGGGGGTTGCAGTGACGTACTAGTCCAGGTCCAGACACGCTTTAATCAGCTCTGTCTTTATTATATGGCAAACAAACTCTCATGCTAAAGCGAAGAAAACCCACGTAAATAGGTAAGCCCTGCAGCCTGCAGCTCCTGAGGGGAGAGTTCTCTCTGCCTCATGTGGGGAGTGAGCAGAAATACAGGTAAGGATCAAGGAGATGCTTGGGTAAGGACCACGGATGCTCTCCTGGGTTCCTGTTGCAATGGACATGGAGCCAACTGGCATTGCTCCCTCAGTGCTGGACTGATGGCCAACAAAACCCAGTGGTGGAAAAAAGGGTCTCGGGTAAGAGCTAAAAGGTGCCACTGCTGAGGTCAAGCACTTTCCTGGAGGATTTCCGTGTCCCTCCATTGTCCCTTCCCTCCCTCCCCCAAAGCCCGTGTCTGTGGGAGACGTACAACGGCTCTGCTGTCATGTCAGACTGTGGCTCATGACCGTACTCCTTGGTTGCCCATTTCAGTTCTCATTCTGGCCCTTTCCAGCGGTGGCTCGCCAGGCCTGTGATTTTGGCTATGGAAGAGGACAAAGCCCGCAGATGAGCTTTGCCATGGAGGTCAGGACGGTCGCAGCCAGGGCAAGGCACTCATCTGAGCAGACATCACCTCAGCCACAGCTCTCAATGCTGGTATAGACAAGATCTTTGGGCACAAGGAGAGCCTGCAGAATGGCAGAGATCAGCAGCAGTGGTGGATCAGCTCTTTCCAACCTCTTCCTACTAACGTCACCCATTAAGTTGAAGTATCCACAACTGAATTAAGCAGTGGAGTTGAAGGCTAGGACCAGGGAGCCTGTCCAGCCACTGAGCACAATCCTGTCAAAGTACCTCTTGGGATGTGGGAAATTGCCACCCACTGATGGCAAACTGTGAGAAGATTTAGCAGATGGGGAAGGTGATGTGACAGAGGCACATTTGTTTGTGAGATGGTTGCATTGGTGGGCAGGGAGAGAGGGAGCCGTTAGATGCAGTGGCTGCAAATGTGGAGGAAGGGGAAGGGAAAAAAAAGCATTTTGTTAGTTCCTGCTGTGGGTAGGTTGTTGCTGTGTTTTTCCCAAAGGATCACGAACTTCCCATGTTTCCTAGTGATCTTCTCCCTGTACTGTTCCCTTGTGTTCAGGGGAGCATCACTGTTAGTGGTCCCAGGCAAGGCAGTTCCTCAACAAATATTTCAAACGAGGAAGCAAGAGAGGCAAGTTCAGTAATGTCAGTTAGTTTTAGGAAGGATCTGTTATCACATTGCACCTATCCCTGGCAGTTACAACAACACCTGATAAGCCAGGATGCTCTTGTGGATGTGAGAGTATGATACAGATCATTCATAAGACTTTCTTGGTTGCTCTGCCTTCCTCTGTAGGAGGAGATGGGGAGAAGCTGCAGCCTTACTGCAGCACTTCTGTCTTTTAAACTGCTTTTCACACAGCCTGATGTGGGATAAAGGTAGGGCTGTCCTATAGCCCATTGTAAACCTATATGCTGAGCCCTCTTCAGGTGAAAAAGCACAAAATAACCAATCCCTCTTGGAAATTCTAGCCGCAGTATCTAAGAGCTCACAATTTGAACAGACAAACTGGAGATAAGCTGGGAGAACAGGGACATGGCATTAAAGAAATGCCATTTATTATGATAAATGACTTAGCAGTGATTTACGGTATTGAAGTATTATCATACAAATAAACACTTGATGAAAGCAGAAAGAGAAGTGCCTGAGGTAATAAAGATTTATGGATTCCTGGTTGAACCACAAGGATTTAGACCAGGATGGGAGTGAAAAAAACAAGCTTGTTGAAGAGAAGATCACTTCTGAAAGCAGCTAAAAAGGAACTAACCCCTGCCTAAGTCTGGGGAAACAGCAGCTGCTAGGGGTGGGAAGGCTTTTCTGCTTTTAGTCATGTTTCTAATCAGAATAAATTAATTAGAACTGCCTCAAAAAGGCTCAAAAAAGCCAACTGTTGCCCCATTTGATCTTTTGATATCAGAATGGTGGTGGTGGTGAGAGCGGTCATGAAAGAAACACAAAACTGAGAAACAGAACTGTAGTGTCCAGACATCACTGAAGGAGTGTTGGGAACATCTGCACCCAGATGTGAGGGACTCACTGATTGTGAGAGAAAGTTGTAGCTCAGTCTGATGGCATGAAAGTACTATGGATTTTTCACACGGATAGTGAACCATGGGTAGAGAAGAAAAAGAACGAAGAGGTAAAGTATTAAGCACGCAGTGGAAAATAGACAAGGAAGTGCCATCATGCTCATCAAAGTAGATACTGTTATGGGGAAGAGCAAGGTCACAACGGACAAAATAAACTCGACAAATCAAGTATAAAAATGAGGAGTTTTTTGGCTCACTGCCTGACATGCTGAATTGCAAATGTGTAACCCAAAACTTGTCTTCAAAATACCTGAAACCACTTTTAAAACTCTTACCTATCTGCATTAGCTAAAGCGTGCTGCACACGTATTTAGAATAAATTGAGTCACTGAATAAACTGTGTAGATAATACTGGGTAATTCCTTTAGGGTGAAATTTTTCACTTTATTGTGTAACTACACAAATCCCAGGCACCATCCAAATTCTCCATCATCCCTGAAATAAGATTAAAGGGGATGTCAACCATTCACAGAAATGACCATCATCCATGCAGGATTATTGGAATGCATATGCACGGAGACTGCTGAGGTAAACACAGTAACCATGTAAACACACTTACTTGAGAGGACGGCAATAAAGTGCCATAGATGTACTTCTTAGTAAGGAAGATCTGTGTGGAAAGGGCTGATGCGTAGTGTGCACCTGTACGGAGGTCAGTAAAGGGAGCCTGTGATCGTGACTGATTCCTCCAGGCATGACCCGAATGATCACCTTGGTGTTACGTATAGGCAGATATATAGCAGTCCATTGTCAGTGCTAACTGCAAGGGGTGTGCAAGCCCGGCTGCGGCTACAGAAATGGCACGGAGAACCAGGCTTTGCTGTGCCTGCTAGCTAAAATGATGCTTGATTTCATATTGTAAATTTGAGCTGCTTCTGGAACAGAAGTAACATTGGGTCCATAATTATTTTTCTCCTTGCTTACTGCTCTGGTGGATAGTGAGCTATTTTCTCTCAGTGTCCAGAGTGTTCCCAAAATATTACCTATCATTTACCATAAAGGATTTTCATCATTTATCATATAGACATGGTTTCAGGATCCTTCACCCCTTCTCTTTATGATAGTTA